>NC_046989.1:3429899-3469899 GCF_009769545.1 Cyclopterus lumpus
CAGCCCTAAATCACTGCAGAGTAACCGGTCACGCCTGGGGAGCCCAGCCGGCGAAGGGCTATTACTCAGCTGTCATATCACCTGGAAAACGGACGACCTTTCCAAGAGTGGAGATTGCAGAGGGTGCAGAACAAAAAACTGCACACGTGCAATTCAATGCAACCGGGGTGGGGGGGGGGGGGGGGGGCCCCACGTGCAAGCGGTCTTTCTTAACCTTTTTAAAAAAAGGGTCAGATTCCAAAAAAGAGTCAGATTCCATCTTTTTTTTTTGGGGCCAAAAGGGACCGCGAGACACATATTACTGAAAGGAAGGAGGAGACGTGAATGCAGAGAGAAGGAGAGAGAGAGAGAGAGAGAGAGAGAGAGGTGAACAATGAGAAGGTGAAGTCAGAGAAAAAGGTTGATGGCACTTAAGATGGCCGCAAATGTGTTAAAAATGACGAGAGTGCGGATTGAGGCGGTTGAAAGGACGGGTCACGTCCGCGGAGCTTCATTTCATTTTTCACATCCCATGTTTTGACGTTGCCGGCGTTACCGACACTCCATCTTCATCTTCAAGAGCACAATGGATCATAAGAGGAAGCAACGCGGCTTGACTGAGACAGACAGGAGATAAATCACATGGCAAACTAGTGAGGGGGGGGAGGGGGGGGGGGGGGGGGGGCTCACATACGACGTTATAATGCACGGTAAAAATGCACTTATGTAAAAGTGAAGATGACGAAGGTTTTTGATGCCGTTACCACCATCGAGTGGAAAGAGGTGTAAAACAGAAATGTTAAATAAAAGGGTGGCTTAATACAGCTGCTCTCAGCCTCAAGAGAACCAGAACCAGGACTGAGCAGAACCAGAACCAGAACCAGGACTGTGTGGGGAAAACTACCAGAACCTGTTGCGTCTGGTGCTCATGGAAACACTACCGCCTCCGTCCACAGGGAGCGCCAGAGTCAACACAAAATGAAAGCGGCATGCAATAAAACATGTATGCTTTTTTGTACTGGTCTGTACTGTAATATTTCATGATATATGTATGTATTATTATTTCATATACATTTATAATTTGGCACAATTTATAGTTAAAATATATACAATGTTTAATTGCTTCCATTCCAGCCATAAAAAAAAAGAAGGTCAGAGCACAGCAGATAAAATGGGAAAGCATACGGTTTTTAATACGGAAAAACGCTTAAAATATGTTTATAGATTTGTCTGGAATGCCTTTAATAAGTCGGTACGGCACATTGTTTTAATGCGGGGTATTTCTGAATTTGTCCCTCCGGCTCACCGTATTGTTATCTGGGGATGAGGACACTCATCCATTCAGTGTGTCACTCAGACATTGACTGACAGTCGCTTTCGGGATGTAATTCACACTGTGATGGAGGCGGGGTCACCGCATGGAGGCGTCCATCACACACACCTTTATAATGAAGTCTGCATGGAGTGTGTGTTTTCTTCCCCCTTCGTTTGGTGCGGCAGGAAGAAGTTTCAAGACACGTCAAGTTGTTATTTGTACTTTGCTGTATTTCCTGTTTTGAACAAAGCGATTCACGCAGACGCGACGGCATCACACAGGCTGCACACACACACACACACACACACACACACACACACAGGCTGCACACACACACACACACACCGGCTGCACACACCCAGGCTGCATACACACACACACACACACACACACACAGGCTGCACACGCACACACACACACACACACAGGCTGCACACACACACACAGGCTGCACACACACACACACACACACACACAGGCTGCACACACACACCGGCTGCACACACACAGGCTGCACACACACAGGCTGCATACACACACACACACACACACACACACAGGCTGCACGCACACACACACACACACACACACACACACACACACACACAGGCTGCACACACACAGGCTGCACACACACAGGCTGCATACACACACACACACACACACACACACAGGCTGCACACACACACACACACACACACACACACACACAGGCTGCACGCACACACACATACACACACACACACACACACACAGGCTGCATACACACACACACACAGGCTGCACGCACACACACACACACACAGGCTGCACACACACACACACACACACACAGGCTGCACACACACAGGTTGCACACACACACCGGCTACACACAGACACAGGCTGCACACACACACACACCCACAGGCTGCACACACACACACACACAGGCTGCACACACACAGGTTGCACACACACACCGGCTACACACACACACACAGGCTGCACACACACACACACACAGGCTGTATACACACACACAGGCTGTACACACACACAGGCTGCACACACACACACAGGCTGTGGCCGCGGTGCGCATGGGGGCTAATTTTAGGTTTGATTCCACAATCACGCGTCCTTTGTCGTCCCAGCATGCAGCTGTCGGGAAGTGTACAGATCTAAAAAATATTTATTTGGATCATTTTCAATAAAGATGTAAACGGCCTTTCATCTATGCTAAAACATTATCCATATTATATGTAATATCTGCCAAAAAACACCCCTAAATGTTACACACTGTCCCTTTAAGTCTCAGGTGTCTTTGGATAAAGAGCAAGATAAATGTGACCTTCGCTTAGCTGTTGTTTCAGAATAATGGACAGTGCTCTGTGTGTGTGTGTGTGTGTGTGTCCAAAGACCTGCTTACTTTTTTTTTGTGGTTGTAAATATTAACTTTAGTCCACGATTCCATTTCTCACATCGTAACAATCCACGAACACCTATGAGAAGTAATATTATTAGTCTATATGTGCCGTTGTTGGGAGAAACCAAGCCAGTCAGACCCCCATGGAGCACAAATGGAATGATCCTTTGTTTCACACATTGTTTCCGCCACTGTGGGTCAATTCAGGCCCCTTGGATCCATGTATTCTAATATGTATTTTTGATTTATGGGGTGAACTTTCCCTTTAAGGATCTGAATATGTACGTCACAGGTTGACCTTTTAAGTCCCGCCTCCCTGCGTCGCTATCCTCAGTTACACACGTGTACATGTCAAGAAAAATCCACAACAACTATAACAATTCAAGTAACAAACAAACGTTAGTTTACAAACCGTGAAACGATTCTGAAAACACAACAAATGAAATTATTTATAGGGCAAAAAAAATGAAATATCATTGGTGAGCTGGGTCTTTAATTCCTGGAATCACAGACAGTGATGAGATTGACTGGATTTGCCTCGTTGACCTTCTACACACACACACACACACACACACACACACACACACACACACTCGACGGGCAACGGAGAAACAGAGAGGCTCATGGGAAAGTGAGCGGGGTCGTCGAAGGCCGCGCCGTCCGTCTGTCTGTCATCGACGCGGCGTTCAATGGCGCCTTGCAAAAGAGAACGCTATTGATTTGATGTCCTTGAATTGAAAAGATTGGAAGACAGGTGGTTCTGGTTCGGTGGCCCCGGCTAACGTAAGCTCCAGGCTAATGTTTCTCTTTGTCAGTATTGTTTTTTTTTAAACATGAAAACAAGTATTTGCTGTATTAATTTACACGTTTTATCTTTTCTTATTAAATACGTAATATTTTGCATTAATTTACAGAACGAAAAATGTTTATGACATGAAGCATAGACTTCTATACAACCAGAGGAGTCGCCCCCTGGTGGTCAGGAGAGAGAATGCAGCTTTAACACATGAAGCATAGACTTCTATACAACCAGAGGAGTCGCCCCCTGGTGGTCAGTAGAGAGAATGCAGCTTTAACACATGAAGCATAGACTTCTATACAACCAGAGGAGTCGCCCCCTGGTGGTCAGGAGAGAGAATGCAGCTTTAACACATGAAGCAGTGACTTCTATACAACCAGAGGAGTCGCCCCCTGGTGGTCAGGAGAGAGAATGCAGCTTTAACACATGAAGCATAGACTTCTATACAACCAGAGGAGTCGCCCCCTGGTGGTCAGTAGAGAGAATGCAGCTTTAACACATGAAGCAGTGACTTCTATACAACCAGAGGAGTCGCCCCCTGGTGGTCAGTAGAGAGAATGCAGCTTTAACACATGAAGCAGTGACTTCTATACAACCAGAGGAGTCGCCCCCTGGTGGTCAGTAGAGAGAATGCAGCTTTAACACATGAAGCAGTGACTTCTATACAACCAGAGGATTCGCCCCCTGCTAACACATGAAGCATAGACTTCTATACAACCAGAGGATTCGCCCCCTGGTAACACATGAATCATTGGCTTTACGCGTGCAAACGACAACATCTTGCACATGCTTTTAGTGACAAAACATAGTTTGGAGCCCCGACACATCTCGCTCAGCCGTGTTGTGTGAAAACCACGACGACTTAAAGGACTCCCATCTGCAGGACGGCGAGACGTGTCGTGTGAACGGCGACCCGACGCCTCTGAAAAGTGACGCGGTGTGATCTCTTAACGGGCCTGTTGTTTATTCACGCCGTGGCACCCTGTCTGCACTCTGCTCACCGTGTGTCGCCCCCCCCCCCCCCCCCCCCCCCGTGTCCCCCGAGTCATCTTCATGAAGCGGCCCGGATAAAGATTTCTTTAAATGAATAATGTGACGGGCCGAGGGCACAATGACCGATTACCACACGCTGCCATTTGTATTCCGCTCTCGCCAAACACTTTTCCATAAAAGGTGCGCCGCGCTGCCCGAGTGAGCCCTGATAGGTTCTGAGAGACTGGCGTGACCCCGCCTCCTCTTCCATGTGATCACATGCACACCCTGTCAGCCGTTGATGTCACCTGTGCAGAGGTATGATGTAAGTGATGAATTCAGGGAGCACCTCAACATCAACTTCAATAATGTGTTTATCCAACAAAATAAAAATGGAGCAAAATCACGTTGAGGCTTTTTTTTTTTTTTTTTGTAGACCACTTGGAGTCAATCGGGGTAAGGGGGCGTGGCCTTTGGAGCGTGGCCAATTGGGAGCACTCGCACATCATTTCCAGTTTCATGTTTCTAGGTCGCTCCAGCTGTCAGGAATTTGAGCCGCCGTGGCAGACGAGAAAAAAAATATATCTGAAAACCCTAAAAATGGATAAAAATAAGGTCATAAGGTCACATACGTAATGTTTTATTCTCTCTATGCTTCTAACCTTTTGGAACTTCCTCTGCTGTGTAGTTTCAACCTTAATGTGTAGTTTCACAACAACGACGTGTGCGACCTTAATGTGTAGTTTCACAACGACAACGTGTGCGACCTTAATGTGTAGTTTCACAACGACAACGTGTGCGACCTTAATGTGTAGTTTCACAACGACAACGTGTGCGACCTTAATGTGTAGTTTCACAACAATGACGTGTGCGACCTTAATGTGTAGTTTCACAACAACGACGTGTGCGACCTTAATGTGTAGTTTCACAACAACGACGTGTGCGACCTTAATGTGTAGTTTCACAACGACAACATGTGCGACCTTAATGTGTAGTTTCACAACGACAACGTGTGCGACCTTAATGTGTAGTTTCACAACAACGACGTGTGCGACCTTAATGTGTAGTTTCACAACGACGACGTGTGCGACCTTAATGTGTAGTTTCACAACGACAACATGTGCGACCTTAATGTGTAGTTTCACAACGACAACGTGTGCGACCTTAATGTGTAGTTTCACAACAATGACGTGTGCGACCTTAATGTGTAGTTTCACAACAACGACGTGTGCGACCTTAATGTGTAGTTTCACAACGACAACATGTGCGACCTTAATGTGTAGTTTCACAACGACAACACGTGCGACCTTAATGTGTAGTTTCACAACGACGTGTGCGACCTTAATGTGTAGTTTCACAACAATGACGTGTGCGACCTTAATGTGTAGTTTCACAACAACATGTGCGACCTTAATGTGTAGTTTCACAACGACGACGTGTGCGACCTTAATGTGTAGTTTCACAACGACAACGTGTGCGACCTTAATGTGTAGTTTCACAACGACAACATGTGCGACCTTAATGTGTAGTTTCACAACGACAACGTGTGCGACCTTAATGTGTAGTTTCACAACGACAACGTGTGCGACCTTAATGTGTAGTTTCACAACAATGACGTGTGCGACCTTAATGTGTAGTTTCACAACAACGACGTGTGCGACCTTAATGTGTAGTTTCACAACGACAACATGTGCGACCTTAATGTGTAGTTTCACAACAACGTGTGCGACCTTAATGTGTAGTTTCACAACGACAACACGTGCGACCTTAATGTGTAGTTTCACAACGACAACGTGTGCGACCTTAATGTGTAGTTTCACAACGACGTGTGCGACCTTAATGTGTAGTTTCACAACAATGACGTGTGCGACCTTAATGTGTAGTTTCACAACAACATGTGCGACCTTAATGTGTAGTTTCACAACGACGACGTGTGCGACCTTAATGTGTAGTTTCACAACGACAACGTGTGCGACCTTAATGTGTAGTTTCACAACAACATGTGCGACCTTAATGTGTAGTTTCACAACGACAACGTGTGCGACCTTAATGTGTAGTTTCACAACGACGTGTGCGACCTTAATGTGTAGTTTCACAACAATGACGTGTGCGACCTTAATGTGTAGTTTCACAACAACATGTGCGACCTTAATGTGTAGTTTCACAACGACGACGTGTGCGACCTTAATGTGTAGTTTCACAACGACAACGTGTGCGACCTTAATGTGTAGTTTCACAACAACATGTGCGACCTTAATGTGTAGTTTCACAACGACAACATGTGCGACCTTAATGTGTAGTTTCACAACGACAACGTGTGCGACCTTAATGTGTAGTTTCACAACGACAACGTGTGCGACCTTAATGTGTAGTTTCACAACAACATGTGCGACCTTAATGTGTAGTTTCACAACGACAACGTGTGCAACCTTAATGTGTAGTTTAACAACGACAACATGTGCGACCTTAATGTGTAGTTTCACAACGACGACGTGTGCGACCTTAATGTGTAGTTTCACAACAACATGTGCGACCTTAATGTGTAGTTTCACAACGACGACGTGTGCGACCTTAATGTGTAGTTTCACAACGACAACGTGTGCGACCTTAATGTGTAGTTTCACAACAACATGTGCGACCTTAATGTGTAGTTTCACAACGACAACATGTGCGACCTTAATGTGTAGTTTCACAACGACAACGTGTGCGACCTTAATGTGTAGTTTCACAACAACATGTGCGACCTTAATGTGTAGTTTCACAACGACAACGTGTGCAACCTTAATGTGTAGTTTAACAACGACAACATGTGCGACCTTAATGTGTAGTTTCACAACGACGACGTGTGCGACCTTAATGTGTAGTTTCACAACGACGACGTGTGCGACCTTAATGTGTAGTTTCAACCTTAATGTGTAGTTTCACAACGACGACGTGTGCGACCTTAATGTGTAGTTTCAACCTTAATGTGTAGTTTCACAACGACAATATGTGCGACCTTAATGTGTAGTTTCAACCTTAATGTGTAGTTTCACAACGACAATATGTGCGACCTTAATGTGTAGTTTCAACCTTAATGTGTAGTTTCACAACGACAATATGTGCGACCTTAATGTGTAGTTTCATAACGACGACGTGTGCGACCGCACATCAGATTATAGAAATCACGGCTACGCTTTTTTTGGTCTCAGCGGGTGTAATTTTCTCTACTTCCTTCTTTTTCGGTCCGTCTCACATTTCCTGCAAAGTAAAAATGATTGAAAACACAATCTGACGCGGTCACCGTGACACGGTTATGCCCCCCCCCAAAAAGAGAATCTAAACTAGAGCAATGTGGGCTTTGTGAGACACAGACGCCGATTTTTAGAGGGAGGTTTTTGAGCTAAGATTCAAAATAGACGATGCAAAAGGTACTCAGAAGGTTCTTAAACAAAAACTTATATTATATAACAATGAATGTTATACGTACAATGTATTACATTGTCACCCAGTTCTAGAAATGAACACTGAGAAAATATAGAATAAATAGACTAAAAATAAATAGCAAGTCAGTACTGTGTGGGTTCAATATCATAGTATTTGATGGCTATTTTAATACTGCGAGTTAATTAAGAACAGGTTGTAAAATATGATGCATATTTGACCCAATTAAAAAAAAAACTGACATTTCTCTCGTGATAAGAAGATATAATATAATTGTAATAATATTAATAATGGAGGTGAATTGGTGGTTGAAATAAAAAATCTATTGCAGCTGTGACAGATTTTCTTGGCCACTTGGGGGCAGCGCAACGAGCTGTAAACAAAACATCGACATAATGAACTTTTTACACATCTTCATTATGTGTGAGCACATTAGCACATTAACACATTAACATTATTAACACGTTAACACGTGAACTCATTAGCATTCACAGAGGCGGTGACACTTTACATTCATTTGATCCGTCGTTTCATATTAAAAAAAATATGGATCGGTGCAGATTATAAAATTATGGACCAGCGAGGTCGCTGTCTCTTTTTAATCTTTCCTTCCCCTTGTGTTATTTGATTGTTCTCATAATACTTTATTCAATGCCGGTTACCCGGTTTTAAACGTTCTCTTCCAGACCGTCAGCCATTATTTTACCTGCTTGCCAATCTCTGTTTAAAAAAAAAAAAAATATTTATGCAGCAAACACGTGACGTTTGCTGCATAAATGCATTTTGTACCCGAGTGGTGCAGAAAGATCGACCGACGTCTCGTCTGCGATGGCGCCGCGCCAGAGGAGACGTCCCACGGCGGCGTTATCGAGCCGTTGAAACTTGCCGGCACATCCTGTCCCGGGGCTCCGTCTAGTCCTCACGGCCTCGCCGGGGACCCCCTGATCGTCATCGGTCACCTCTGATGGGTTTTTCTGTTCGTGCTTCTGTATTTCGAGTGGTGGAACCATCCGTTTGACGGATGGAAATTGTATTTGGGGGGGCGGCGACCGGAGACTAAATAAAGAACGCCTAGGTCAATATCAAAGGAGACAATGCACTTAGAATGAGCCATTAAAGCTGACTCACAAGTAGAGTGTCCATTGTTGTCCGAACACACACATCAATGAAGCCAGAATGAAAAGACCCCAGAAAGCAGAGAGGCCTTGGTCACGTGGAACCGGATCCCCAAAGATCTCTTTTATGGAGAGCTTGTAGCTTCAGGAAAAAGGGCCACCGGGGCAGCCACCAGACCCAGATCCAGATTCAACAGAGACCAATCCACCGTGGACAGACCTAGATCCAGCAGAGACCAGTCCACCGTGGACAGACCTAGATCCAGCAGAGACCAGTCCACCGTGGACAGACCCATAGCCACGTATTGACAGACCCAGATCCGGCTTCACTGCAGCCTTCGACCTGCAGGAGCGTCTCTTCATCCGGTCCCCGCTGGGAGCCGACACCAAGACCACGCTGCCGGAGACCACCGGGACGTACTGCTGGGCCCGCCGAAGGGGAAGGGGGGGGGGGGGGGGGGGGGGGGGGGGGGCAACGGGAGAACCAGAACCAGGTCTGAGAGGGGCAGACTGTCAGACCCTGAAAAAAAGGTCCACAGGGACCACCAAAGTCAACCAGGGCCAGAGAAAAGTACGACTTGATGAGGGTAAGGGGACCTACGTTCCCATGGTTACAATAACAACCACCGTCTCGCTTCCAAACCAACATCGACCATCGCCGCCTGGCCGCACAGCAAGAGGATCCTATACGTACTTTTCAAATCCAACAGATATTCTTTTGATGGGCACGTCAGCTGTAGAAAGATTAAACAATGGGGCATTGTTCTCGGAGAAACAGTCATTGCTCTCCTCAAAAGAAAATCGTCACGAAGCTATTTCAAGTTGTGCCGAATAAACACGGAGGACCCTAAAGTCGTGACCACGCGTTTCTTTTCTGGAAATTTGGGGGGTTTAAGTGGTACAATAAAAGATACCCAAAAAAAATGTCATTATTTATTTGGCGGATTCAAGTATAAAGTCAATACTTTCATTTTGAGCCGGACTTGGAATCGTGACATCACGACGCCTGAAATCCCAAATACAGACTTGGCTGTTGCGATTCTTTTCATTATCGGTTAATCTATCATTTGATCTTTTTAAACGAAACGGTTTCTTCTCTTAAATGTCAGTTTTTACAGTATAAACAAGTATCGACAAAAGTGACGACGGGCAAGACGGACAAAAAAAAAACCAAGATGGTGTCTTCAAAAACGTGGGTAATGAATGACTCCGCCCATTTCTTATACACCGTCAATGAGGATGAAATTGAAATTGAAATTGAAATCAAATACAAGTTGTTAGCGATTAGTTTTCTGTTGATTGTCTGATTGATTAAATTGAAGAAAAAAAATCTACAATTTCTTTCAGAACAATTTTAGCTTATTAAATAATTTATAAAAAAAACGCCCATGAAAAGTTACAAACAATCCAGAAACCCAAAGCTATTCGAGCAGTCGGCATGGCATCAATTAAATACTTTGAAACGGCAATAGTCTATTTATTAAATATTAAATTTTTAAAATCTGTTTTAATCTCCTATTTCGAAGTAGCTGCATAGTTTTCTTAAAAAAAAGAATATCATGCATCCACGGAACAGCTGCTGGAGGGAGGCAGACAGACAGTAAGACAGACAGACAGGCAGTAAGACAGGCAGACAGGCAGTAAGACAGGCACCTGTGGCAACACAAGCACATCCCACTACCTCGCACAGCCACATTCACATTCCCCTTCAACCAGCTCCAAGTTGAGTAAAAACTCACCATCACGTTCTGTCCCATCTTTGAGTGTTTGAGTAAGAAGAATAAAAAATAAAAATAAATAAATAAATAGATGAGATGGTTTTTTTTATCCTGTTGCACAAAAGCTGCAGTGTCTTTTATCCTCAGAGCTCTCCTCCGCACGTGATGCACGAAGCACAACAAACAAATACATAAATAAACTTCATTAATTAATTAATTAATTAATTAAGCGTGCATTAATCCTGGGATCGAGTCACCTGTCACTCATCCGTCCGCGGAGAGGGAAGCAGGAGGAACTGCGCGAGCCCGTCGCGTGGCTCGGCTGCTGTGCGTCTCGAGGCTGCCGCTAAGGCTACACTCTGCTGCTGCCTTCAGGTGACGTGGGAAAATGTTGGAAATATGATTCTTGCGCGCACTGCACAACTCGATACATGCAGTAAATATCCCACCGCGTGCAATGTCAGTTTATTAGGTGATGTTTGTTAATGAATAAGCACATCAATGCTGCACTCGCTGTTTATTTATTCCCTCGGTAAACATTGTAAACATGAGTTTATGGTCTCAATCTCTAGTTTCAAGTCTTCTTCAATACAGCGTGATGTTCATTTAGTAGATTATGATTTATTTATAGGCAAATAGACCGTATGCTTTAGGGCGGGGCTTACAGGAGACGTGCACGGCGTCTCTACGTCACTCCAAAATCTAAATACGGTAATTTCTGGCTGCGAAAAAAACCAACATGGCGACAGGCGTAATCCAAGATGGCGACGGCGGCTTCATGACGTAAAACCTCCTTACAATACAAAATAAAGCGACGTTGCAGAATATTAATTTAAAATTAATTAACGTTCCCCCATGTTCCCCTTTCAGCTGGCTCCCTTCATCACTACATTTCTTATGATGAAATGAAGCTATAAGTTAAGTCACAGTAGTTGACGTTTGAGAACAAAAGGAACGAAGAACAATGCAGTGCCGGAGACGAATGGGGAGGAGTGATTGGCACATTGGGACACACAGTAACGTGAAAGGAGGGGAATGGTCTGTTTCTATGTTTTTAAATTTGTGAGCTGTTGCAATGCAATTTTAGGCCATAACGAATAAACCTTGACTGATGTTACATTCTTTATTATACAGAAAATGGAGGCATTTTACAACTTTACAACAACAAAAAAACCTCCTCAACAAAAGTATGGGGCTAGTTTTATAACGCGTACCACTTTCTTTCCAGTTGCTGATTTGGTTCCTTTCTTTTTGTTCCATTCTCACGCAATTACTGATTTTCTTTATACTTAATAAAGTGAAATCACACAAACGAAACTGCGTCTTCTGCGTTTATTCTTGTGCTTGAGTGCGTGTCCTCCGTGTCCTCTGTGTCCTCTGTGTCCTCCGTGTCCTCCTTGTCCTCCTTGTCCTCTGTGTCCTCCGTGTCCTCCGTGTCCTCCTTGTCCTCTGTGTCCTCTGTGTCCTCCTTGTCCTCTGTGTCCTCCGTGTCCTCCTTGTCCTCCTTGTCCTCTGTGTCCTCTGTGTCCTCCGTGTCCTCCGTGTCCTCCTTGTCCTCCTTGTCCTCCTTGTCCTCCTTGTCCTCCGTGTCCTCCGTGTCCTCCGTGTCCTCCTTGTCCTCCTTGTCCTCTGTGTCCTCTGTGTCCTCTGTGTCCTCCTTGTCCTCCTTGTCCTCCGTGTCCTCTGTGTCCTCCGTGTCCTCCTTGTCCTCCTTGTCCTCCTTGTCCTCTGTGTCCTCCTTGTCCTCCGTGTCCTCCGTGTCCTCCGTGTCCTCTGTGTCCTCCTTGTCCTCTGTGTCCTCCTTGTCCTCCGTGTCCTCCGTGTCCTCCGTGTCCTCCGTGTCCTCCTTGTCCTCCGTGTCCTCCTTGTCCTCTGTGTCCTCCTTGTCCTCCTTGTCCTCCGTGTCCTCCTTGTCCTCTGTGTCCTCCTTGTCCTCCGTGTCCTCCTTGTCCTCCGTGTCCTCTGTGTCCTCCTTGTCCTCCTTGTCCTCTGTGTCCTCCGTGTCCTCCGTGTCCTCCTTGTCCTCCGTGTCCTCCTTGTCCTCCTTGTCCTCCGTGTCCTCCTTGTCCTCCTTGTCCTCTGTGTCCTCCTCCGTGTCCTCCGTGTCCTCTGTGTCCTCCGTGTCCTCCTTGTCCTCCTCCGTGTCCTCTGTGTCCTCCTTGTCCTCCGTGTCCTTCTCCGTGTCCTCCGTGTCCTCTGTGTCCTCCTCTGTGTCCTCCGTGTCCTCCTTGTCCTCCGTGTCCTCCGTGTCCTCCGTGTCCTCCTTGTCCTCTGTGTCCTCCTCCTTGTCCTCCGTGTCCTCCGTGTCCTCCGTGTCCTCCGTGTCCTCCGTGTCCTCCTTGTCCTCCGTGTCCTCCGTGTCCTCCTTGTCCTCCGTGTCCTCCGTGTCCTCCTTGTCCTCCTTGTCCTCTGTGTCCTCCTCCGTGTCCTCCGTGTCCTCTGTGTCCTCCGTGTCCTCCTTGTCCTCCTCCGTGTCCTCTGTGTCCTCCTTGTCCTCCGTGTCCTTCTCCGTGTCCTTCTCCGTGTCCTCCGTGTCCTTCTCCGTGTCCTTCTCCGTGTCCTCCGTGTCCTCTGTGTCCTCCTCCGTGTCCTCCGTGTCCTCTGTGTCCTTCTCCGTGTCCTCCGTGTCCTCTGTGTCCTCCTCCGTGTCCTCCGTGTCCTCCTCCTTGTCCTCCTTGTCCTCCGTGTCCTCCTCCATGTCCTCTGAGTCCTCTGTGTCCTCCTCCGTGTCCTCCTCCGTGTCCTCTGTGTCCTCCTCTGTGTCCTCCTTCGTGTCCTCTGTGTCCTCCTTCGTGTCCTCTGTGTCCTCCTCCGTGTCCTCCTTCGTGTCCTCTGTGTCCTCCTCCGTGTCCTCCGTGTCCTCTGAGTCCTCTGTGTCCTCCTCCGTGTCCTCCTCCGTGTCCTCTGTGTCCTCCTCTGTGTCCTCCTTCGTGTCCTCTGTGTCCTCCTTCGTGTCCTCTGTGTCCTCCTCCGTGTCCTCCGTGTCCTCTGTGTCCTCCTCTGTGTCCTCCTCCATGTCCTCCATGTCCTCTGTGTCCTCCGTGTCCTCTTTCCAGGTTTCCAGGGCGGACAGGTGGTCGAGTGGACTCGGGTTTTGTCAACGTTCTTCATACATTCATAAATTGGTCACACTGTAGTTTCCTGGGAGAAGGTGGACACACATGCTGAGATTTCTCGCATTTTCTTCCGTGTTTTGTTTTGTTGTTGTTGGGGAGTTTTTCTTTTCATATTCTCAAATGTATCATTTGTGATATTGTGGCAACAAAAACACAAATTGACTTGACCATCACCTTTCTAGCCGTGGGGAGGAAAGGTGTGCTTTTAACAAAGCATCCCTAACGCTGCTGAACCGACTGGGACAGCCGTCTGTCACTCAGACTGAGGTGTCGAGTTGTACAGACAGGTGAGCCTCGAGGGGGTCGCTGGAACAAAACCAATTAAAAAAACATATATATATATATATATATATATATATATATATATATATATAGGCTGTTCCCATAATCTATTGAGCGCATCAACTCTTTTTCGACCACCTCGAGCGATACGTAACCGTAAAGTCTCCGACTTGAATCTCCCTTCAAACCACTGAAGACGGTCGTGTTTTAAAAGTGAAAAAAACAACAACAACATTTATGTGAAGAAGTCATTCTCACTTCCAATAGTTACGTAATGCGTGTGTGTGTGTGTGTGTGTGTGTGTGTGTATTTAAGAGCATACTAAATGTGGAATAATGTGCTTGCTTGACTTCCTGCTTCACTCAAGTCCTTGTATTAATATTATTATTGTGTTAGTATTGCATACGCAGTAATCTTTTGATCTCACTTAATGTCATACCCCCCCCCCCCTCCGCTTCCTTTTTAGAGATACCATTTGTCATCTTTTCCCAAGTGCTTTCTTTCCACTGCGGCAGAAACAACAAATAAACAAGGATGCAGCCGACGACTGTGATGCTATATTTGACATCATTATTGAAACCTCAGTAGTATGTCCGCTGTTGTAATAAAGCCGTCACGCATCTTCATATACATTTTGCAGGTTAATAAAAATCCCATTGAGTTTCGAGGATAACGACAGAGACTCTTCATCAGAGTGTTCCCTGATGAACCGGAGGGTCGGTTCAGGTTAGGGTGCGACAGACTATGTCCAGTGTTGCCAAGATACGATATGTTCTTGGGTCTGTTTTCATGGCCTGTTGGCTGAGATGCACACTGAACTTCTAGTCATGTGTCTAGTTTATGGTCTATTTGACCCTAAATAAACCATCATTTACTAAATGAACATCACGCTGTATTGAAGAAGACTTGAAACTAGAGATTGAGACCAAAAACTCATGTTTACAATGTTTACTGAGGGAATAAATCAAGAGAAGTAGAGTCATTTATATAGACTTCTATACAACCAGAGGAGTCGCCCCCTGGTGGTCAGGAGAGAGAATGCAGCTTTAACACATGAAGCATAGACTTCTATACAACCAGAGGAGTCGCCCCCTGGTGGTCAGGAGAGAGAATGCAGCTTTAACACAAGAAGCATAGACTTCTATACAACCAGAGGAGTCGCCCCCTGGTGGTCAGGAGAGAGAATGCAGCTTTAACACATGAAGCATAGACTTCTATACAACCAGAGGAGTCGCCCCCTGGTGGTCAGGAGAGAGAATGCAGCTTTAACACAAGAAGCATAGACTTCTATACAACCAGAGGAGTCGCCCCCTGGTGGTCAGTAGAGAGAATGCAGCTTTAACACATGAAGCATAGACTTCTATACAACCAGAGGAGTCTCCCCCTGGTGGTCAGGAGAGAGAATGTAGCTTTAACACATGAAGCATAGACTTCTATACAACCAGAGGAGTCGCCCCCTGGTGGTCAGGAGAGAGAATGCAGCTTTAACACATGAAGTATAGACTTCTATACAACCAGAGGAGTCGCCCCCTGGTGGTCAGGTGAGAGAATGCAGCTTTAACACATGAAGCATAGACTTCTATACAACAGACCCTGGTGGTCAGGGGAGAGAATGCAGTCAGTTGAATGCCATTAGCAATAGCAAAAGCTGTTAAAATTGTTCACTGGGGGGCTTTTTCCACTTACACATGTGTCATCTTGAGGTACTGGTTGCTGCTGCTGATGTACGTTAAACCTCCACCCAGGAGACCGCTGTTAGTGTCCCGTGTAAGACCAGAAGGATGCGATGGAGATCGGCGATCGATCCGGGTGTTTTAGTTGAAGAGGATCATCTGGACTTTTTAAGGGGACAGAGAAGGGGAAGTAAAGAGCACAATGTCTGACATGAAAGTATAGTTGTGTCGGCGGGATGCCAGTAGTTCAAATTCGAGACAATATCTTTATTCAGACAAAGACCCAGCACCACTTCCAGAAGCTCTGCGATCCAACCAGCGTGCAGCATTGTCAAGCTGAGTCCTGGAGCCCATTTTTTTGAATTAGCTCGATGAGCTTTAATGAGCTCCGGACCTAAATGTACAGTAGGAGGCTGAAGAAACTCATCAACACCCTCGCTGTTTTCGAAGGCCCAGCGGGACGTCTGCGTGGCAGCGAGATCGAGTTGATCTCTTTCCAAGCGTTTAGCAAAAATAATGTCACACGCAGACGTCTCGTGCGGTAACAAAGACGACTTGTTTCCTCCGGCGCCATCACACCAGGCCAAACTTTCCCATTTGAATACACACACACACGTCAACAACTCTAATGGACAGATTTCTATGGCATTTCTCAGTTTACTCCATCAGAAGGGCTTCCGGCATTGGCCGAAGGCACTTAACTTGGTCAGAAAAACTGATTTTTGCAGAGAAATAACTCGTTCCTCATCCCAGTCAGTCCCCTGCATTGCAGATCCAGAGAATCCGGGTGTAGCTTCGACGATATAATAATAGTAATAAATATGCAGTTATGACCTTTGCAGACCGGTCGGCACAAAGCGATCCGCGACATGTGGCCGGCGGTATTAAGCGGACTGTGTAAGTGTGAAGCGTGGGACACGAGATCTTCTCTCACAAAGAGCAAAGCATTATGTTGAGAAATCTTAGAAGATATAACAGAGACAACTAACACTCTCTCCTGCCAGGGCCGCAGAGAATTGCTTGAGCAAAAAAAATAAATAAATAAAAGTGTTAATGCCGATCTGTGCCTTTTTCCCATCTCGTCTCATCGGACTGTAACAAATGTCCCCGTATTTTTAATTACGGAGTCAGCCTCCAGCTGCACTGAAACACGTCTCGGTTTTTTCTAAGACACAAGGAGACACTGCATATATAAATACGGCCCGATTATAATAATTAGCGACATCTCTTTTCATTCAAATTACCTCCTGTTTTATCTCGTGACAGAACAAGCCAGAACCACTTATTAGAAATTGAAGTACACTCGCCATTAAAACTCTAAATCTCGGCTCTGGACCCCATTGTCACCCTGGGAAATATGTCCATAATGGATGAGTCCATGTTGGGAGCCATTGCAGAACGTTTCGTGCCCTTTGGTGGAAGGTGAGGGGGTGGAGATCGGGGTTGGGGTTGAGGGACGGACGTCTTTTGTCTCTGGTTTTCTGTCTTCTATGCAAACTGGAGTTAAGGTGGTCCGTTGTGTCCGTCTGTTCACCGGTTAGTGGTTCACGGATCATTATGAAGTTTACTTGCATATGAAATGTGGTATAAATCCTTCAAACCATAACGTTACCACTCCAGATTATGTTTTTATGGGTCCTTTTTAAGTCCTTTTTGCAGTGCTGGGAATGCAGCTAATAGAAGAAACAACTGGAAAACGTGTTAAGTTAGTTACTTCAAGGGTTGTCGCAGCTGAGGTTGTGGGCCAATCACGAGTCGCAATAAATTCAACAATTGCGCTGATTGGCTGCAAGCGAAAACAAACAAATAGTCCTTTTCTTTCTTGCTCCGGGAACAAATAAGGAAACGATTAGCAGGTTGTTTTAAAACAACTAGGCTCTGGGTTATTTGGGTTGATTCCTAAAAAGGTACCAAGCACCGATACCAGTTAACATAAACCTGCATGTCTTTGGACTGGAAGAAAATCCACTTTGAACAATCCAGAACAATCTTGCTGTGAAGCAACAGGCCTAATATATAATATATATATATATAATCTTATAAAACCCCTGGGAGATAATGTTGTTTCTGAACTGACAGGTCAGTGGGTTGTTCCTTTAGCACGAACACGCTGCAATCCTTTTTCAAGAGGGGTTGGGTGTGCAGCTTGAGTTACCATGGTGATGTAACTGCATGAATATAGAGAAAGAGAAAGGCCAAAAGTCAAGCCAACCGATGTGGGTTCATGAGACTGGCTGCTGGCCAAGCAATCACTGGTGAATGCTATTGATCAACAAACCCAAGGGCCACCCATATATATATATATATATATATATATATATATATATATATATATATATATATATATACTGTATATCTCTATATATAGATGTATATATATTACCCAACTCCGGACAGTCGAGGGGCCTCTGCATTGTCATTCCAGACGTCCTCCACCTTAATGAAGCTATCTGGACCCGCTGCTGGAGTGTTTAACCAGTTCACCACACGGAGAGAAGAGCGTCGAGGAAATTGGAGAAATAAAGACGTGTCAGCCGCCCGCCGTCTTCCCATCTGTCCGCGCGCCAAAGGAGACAAACAACTTCCGTGCGGTTTGCATTAAACCCCCGAAAGGTCTTTAATTGAGCTCCGGGAAGGTTTTTTTATCATCATAATCATCATCATTTTTGTGTCCTCATCTTCTGGGTCAGGAAGCAACAGATTCCATTATGATTAATGAAGTAAACAATTTGTAAAAAATAGTGATGTTTAAGTATTTAATATATGATATAGCTTCCACTTAAAAAAAAAGCCTTATGCAGCGCAACAGTTGCACAGATGACGTGGCTGTCGCTGTCAGTATATAATAATATTCATATTATACATATATATTATACATCCACACATCCACTGTGTAGTTACCAGCCAATAACGACTGCATGTGCAATTAATTGAAACGGAAGTCAGTGTGAAATCGATGAGGTTCTTCTCACAAAAGATCCTTATAACATTGTGCATCGCTATGAAGTTCAGTGTAATAAAAAGCTTAAGTTCATCTTTTGACGTCACTTTTTTTTAGCTTACCTTTTTTTTTTCCCTCTAGATTCCGCAGATGAAGAAACCTAAAGTTCACCGAAATCATCGTGGGCTTCCTGTCGCTCCCCCCATCAACCCGACCACATTTTCATGGTGAGAAACAATGTAACACGCAGCGCTGCACAAGATGAGAAAATTAATGCGGCCGACTGTGAGGTGTAATTGCTGGCAGCATCACAAATGACGTCGCCACACAGATGTAATGTGTGTCCAACATGCACCCGGGTCCCAAAAAAAAAACCCGAAATGCGGCCCGCGAGAGCGTCGCATTGTCGAAGGGGTCCATCATCATTTACATTTGTTTTGTTGCCGCTGGAAAATTAGCCCGTCTACTTTAAATGCTAATGATATCTTCAGCCACGCAGTCGGTCGGCGATGGTGAAAAATAATGTTGTTTACTTTGAAAGGGAGTGAAATTATCCAGATAGCTTCCCAGACGATTGCAATTGCCTGACCAATTACTGTAACGTATGTATATGTTGGACGACGTCCAATGCACCAAGATTGAATGTTGAAAGGGAGCGTATAAAACCCATGTTATTATGGGCTGGAGCGAGCTCTGCAGATTCCATTTACATGTGCAATCAATTACACGTGTACTGTATATAGATGTGTTTGTGACTTCATTTGAACTTCATTTATTCGGTAAATATGTTTGGTTGAGCATGTAAGTGATTGTCAGTTCATGTTGCAGTTTATCCCACAGGCCTGTTCAGTATAGAAGTCTATGCTTCATGTGTTAAAGCTGCATTCTCTCTCCTGACCACCAGAGGGCGACTCCTCTGATTGTTTAGAAGTCTCTGCTTCATGTGTTAAAGCTGCATTCTCTCTCCTGACCACCAGGGGGTGACTCCTCTGGTTGTATAGAAGTCTATGCTTCATGTGCTAAAGCTGCATTCTCTCTCCTGACCACCAGGGGGTGACTCCTCTGGTTGTATAGAAGTCTATTCTTCATGTGTTAAAGCTGCATTCTCTCTCCTGACCACCAGGGGGCGACTCCTCTGGTTGTATAGAAGTCTATGCTTCATGTGTTAAACCTGCATTCTCTCTACTGACCACCAGGGGGCGACTCCTCTGGTTGTATAGAAGTCTATGCTTCATGTGTTAAAGCTGCATTCTCTCTCCTGACCACCAGGGGGCGACTCCTCTGGTTGTATAGAAGTCTATGCTTCATGTGTTAAAGCTGCATTCTCTCTCCTGACCACCAGGGGGCGACTCCTCTGGTTGTATAGAAGTCTATATAAATGACTCTACTTCTCTTGATGTATTCCCTCAGTAAACATTGTAAACATGAGTTTATGGTCTCAATCTCTAGTTTCAAGTCTTCTTCAAGCACGATTACATTATGGTTTATTTAGGGTCAAATAGACCATAAAGCAGGGTAGGCTTAAGGGCGGGCCCACTGTGACTGACAGGTTGCATACATTCGTCGAGCTCCACCCACTCTACCCGTAGAGTCCAGGAGAGTTAGAACGAAGGTCATAATTTAGTAATCTTTGCACTGCATGCAGAGACATACGACATCAGTGAATCATTAATCACCGTGTTAACCGTAATTGAGCATAAATGAATTAATAAGCATATTTAGAGTCACTTTTTAATGGTGCACGTAACAATCACGTGTGCGTTGTCAAAGCTTACATGATTTATTCATCCGGGAGCGCTGGCTGAGCCTCACTGTGTGAGTGAACAGCTTGGTCGTTAGATGAAGCAATCACCCCCAAAAAAACCCACTCTAATTACATCATCTCCAACAACTGAAGATGGGTTCTGTTACCAGACGTGAACCTTTGTAATGGCGCCTGATGTGGGGCTCAAATTTAATTACAGTTTTAGTATTTGTACTCGTATATACAGTATATACCGAAGCCAATATGGAAGTGTCTTAAAACTTGCATTTTCTTTCTTTTGGCCAGCAGGGGGCGACTCCTGTGGTTGCGAAAAGAAGTCCGATTGTATAGAAGTCTATGAGAAAATGACTCTACAGCGTGATGTTCATTTAGTAAATTATGGTCCATTTAGAGTCAAACAGACCATAAAGCAGGGGATGCTTTAGGGCGGGCTCACTGTGATTGACAGGGTCGCTACCGCTACCAGAGACCATATAGCTTCCGTTCATTGGCTGTCTATGGGTCTACCTTAGGCCACACCTCTACAGATTATGTAAACGCATACAGTCCTAGTGCTTTTTTCTTTAATACATCCAGGAGTTGTCGTCTCTTGCCTCACGTTACCTCCGAGGCTGTTTAACGCCTGGTTTACGCTACGCGGCGTTAGCCTCCGGTTCCCCACTCGCCGACACACGACACTAGATTGTAAGCCCCTGTGTTTAACGTCGCATTACTAGGAATTGTGGGTAATTCCCTCGGGTCCTCATCTGCACAAGCTCATCCGATGAAAGGGCACCTGTCGGCCGCTCACCGCCTGGCTAACGAGCTCTGCCGGCTCGCGGGAACAGGTGGCAACGAGCCCGACAACGAGACGGCTGCATGTGGAGCAGCCGTAAAAGTCATTTTAAAATCACGACTGAGCAAACTGCTGCTGGTCTTTAATCATAGGATTATGACATGCTGCCCCCCCCCCCCAACACACACACTGCTATTCAAGTGGAAAAAAGATATATTACTATAAAAGATTAACTGAAACAAAGCTGGAAGCAGGAATTCCACCACAAAAGACATGCTTTAAGTAGATTATAGTGCACATACACACACACACACACACACACACACACGCGTGCACACACACACACACACACATCGTGCTCCAGCAGCACAATTATTTAAAACATTTAATCTGAGTGTCGGCTGCACATTTAGCACCCGTTGACATTTTAAGAAGTATTAAAGTAACTCGTCTTTAGTGTTTCGCTTTTTTTTTTGTGGGGGGGGGGGGGGGGGTGACATTAGTTGCTTTTACCTCCAACCTTGCTTGTTTTAATAGTCCCTATTTATTTTTCTTCTCCTTCCCTGCTTTTCCTTTCTCAGACTGTCATCTTTATTCATGAGGAGCTGAGTACACACAGGGAAGTTACTTTGATTTATTTTTATTTTTCAGGAGCTTCCTGAAAAAATATTGGTTGATTTTTTTCACATGAAGGTGAACTTTAAAAGGCACGAGTGGAACATAAATATTCATGTTTACTTTTGAATTCTCCATTGAAATAGTTTTTTTTTTTTTTTGTTCATTTACTTCAAGTTTATGTCAAAAGTGGTTTCATTGCCAAGATTTTGAGATACGGAATAATAAATAATAACCCAAAGCTGTTCAACGTTTTGCAGTATTATGCATGTAAAATATGAAGCCCATTATTTGTTATAAGTCATCACTCAATCAGTGTGGGGTAAAGGTCAGGCTGCATTCACAGTATTTATCAGAAAGTGGAATAATTAACATAATCAGCCTCTAATTAGCATGGTTAAAATTCTGAAGAGGCCGTCTTGTTACAAATGACGATAACAATGACCCCGACCCAAATGAAAGTGCATTAGCTGTTTGTGACACTTAATAATAACTATGAAGCATTCGTTAAATTATGGTCCGTTTAGAGTCAAACAGACCATAACTTGACAGCGTTCTCTGGTCTGAGAGTTGTTTGTTTGTGTGTTTTCGTCCTCCAACTTTAACTTTTTGCAGATTTTTGGGGTGATTTTGCAGTTAAACCCTGAATACCACGCTGAGTTCACACCTCCCGACCTTTTCCCAGCGTGGGTACGGTTCCTCACCCTGAATCTGTTCCTCGGGCCCCATCTGGACCGCACGGCGTCCTCCGGCTCCGATCGGGATGACGGCTGCACCTTTTCATCCGGCGGCCTCGTCAACAAAAGGAGCTCATCCATCATGCAGAAGGAGGAGCGGGAGTGCGGGGGTCCAAGTAGCAAAAACACACCACTTTCATGCTGCCGTTATATTTTATTCAGCGATATTTACCACGCGCTCGCTGAAACAGAGCGGAGGAACATCACAGGGACGATGAGAAAAGGCTCTCCGCGTTTATTAATTAAGTTATAGGGAAGATATATCTTTATTGTAATTACCGGTTTCTGACTTGTAAACAGAATTAAAGTTACACAATATTTGGAGGGAACTCATTCTTGTTGGTATAACATTTGTATATTATATTTTCTATTCCGTATGTCATTTATTTGGCCTCTAGCCCACTGTTTTTGTCTGTAGGCTAATTGACACTATCGTCAGGCGGTTTTAACCTACAATAAAAAGACCGCGCCCTAATTCTCTGACATACCACAAATCGATTTTTTTTGTATGTTATCCACGTAATCACGAACGATGGAAGTATCAAGACCGCAGCGATGACGTATTTGTACAGCATATTGATCTTTTTCTGAACCTATAACTAAGTTGTTTCGCATACAGGATTTTATTTTGAAAAGACTGCATGTAACAAGCGTAAATGAACACGTGTGACTTTAAAATAATGTATAACTATTTGAAGGTTATCATACGAACTTTGTTGGGGAATATTCACGAATGGTTCTTTCAAGTCAAAACAAGGTAAACGTTAATTATTGATTGATTCACAAGACAGCGGTGGTCGTGCTGAGGCCGTCGCATCCAAATGACGCTGTTTAGTTGATGCCGTTGGTTTAGAAAGTGAGATCCTGCAGTAATCTCCTAGAGATTTAACAATACATCCACTCCAACACAAAAAGGTATGATTTGAGTTAATAATAGAAGTAGAAACTATCACTTTCATAATCATCTCTGCCATCAAATACCTATACGCTCCATTGTTATCAATAATGCTTCACGAGGATGATTTGAAAACTTCATTATCATCCAGAATCACTTTAATTCACTTTTGAATCACTTTTATTACAAGGGAAATAATAATTTTTTTGGGGTTGGAATTTAAATTTGAATGATTCCTCATTTTGTTAAAGGACCCCCTGGAGCACATTCAGGGCACTCGTTGTATATCTAATATTCTACTCATGTAGGGCTGGTGGTTCGATTCCTGCGTTCTCCAGTCCAAAGGGTCCTTGAGCGAGACCCTGACCCCAAACTGCTCCTTCCTTGAACAGCACTGTACAAAGGGCAGTCCCTCATGTTCACGTTGAAAAGGATTCTCATTCGATCGGTATAAAAATAAAGAATTTGAAGTAAGAGTAGCTCAATTCCTTAAGAAATGGGAAATTATTCATGTTTCAAGGCCAAAAAAGACAAAAACAAACAAATTGTATTGAAAAAGAAGAGGAGTTAGTCAGTCAAATGAACTGTACGCTTGGAGGGGAGCGAGGGGAATTTAAATAGCTGCCACTTGAAATGCAAGACAATAGATGGCAGCATTTCTCCACCAACATCCATATCAGAGTTGAAGGTTCAAGCTGGTGAATGTTTATTGATATGCCGTCGTGGTATGTGGTTGTCGTTAATTTGACAGTCGTCATGAAACATGATAGCTGGAGGCGGTTGAAAAGGAGTTATATTCAAGTACAGGGCCATGATGTGTAGCAGGAAACTTAATATAATTAAAAAAAACCGACTGTTAATGTAAGTAATCACCTGCGGAAGTAGCATGATATATATTAAATATCTGTAGTTGCCCACATTTAAAAGATACACATCTATAAAAGCAGTTTTGTCCAAAATGAGTTTTTTTCTCAGACTTTCAGTGACATTTCATTGCTATCGACTATTCTGAGGGTTTTTACGGATATCATTCCTGATCTATACAACATTGTATTACTAAAAACATGGGGACTTTTTTTTAATTACATTTTCTTTATTGATTTTTTTATTTGTCTCTCTCTCAGGTCGTCCATCATTTTATAAGTTCAAATGTTCAATGAGTAATGAACTTTGAGTTTATTTTTATTTTAACCACCTGTGGGTTCTGGGTGGTTTCCTGAATTGCGCACTAGGTACCATTGAGGTGTACGTACAGTATACAGAGCATCAGGACATACCTTTGTTTGTAAGAAACTCCACAGGAGTTAAATTAAATTGTTGACATACAGTACCGTGTTTCTTATTATGCGCTAGGCAGGGATTACGTCGCCTGGACATTAAATACATTTACATAAACAGCATTTTCTAGAAAAGACGAGGCAGATTCTTTCTCTTTTATTGGAACACAGTCGAGGTATAAAACATGGTTACCACAAATGGGAAGCTAGTACAAACACACAAAATAGAATACATACAAAAACACTTGAATACATCTGATTATCACGTACATTTATGGCATACTCTTTGATTTTGGTACAGCAAGCTAAAAACCAACCCCAAATACCGAATTCCTCTCCCATCTTTGGGGTTCAACAGGGAGCCGAGAGGACAACTGCAGTGTCAATAGCTTCAAGGTAGATTTTCTTTGGATTTAACATATAGATTATGATTAAGAATGCCCTTTTAGAAACTGACAGACACATTTATTTACAAGTCGTGTCAGAAAGACATGTTCAAGACCTTAACACCCGCTTGAATTCATGTTATAAACGTATCTAACACCGACTCTCAGTACAAACCTCTCAAGAAAAGAGAAAGAGGGTCTAAACCTCAGAATCCCTCTAATCCATAATCCCCTTTTCCAATCCCTTCCCACCTATTTCACTTGAGCGACCCCCGGCCAATCACAGCCGGGCTCCAGACTGATGTCACAGTGGCACTTTGATCCAACTCCCGTCATCGAGGGGCCGTCCGGCCTATCGGAGAGCAACAAAAGGAGGGTCAACAAGTTTTAGTACACGAGTGGATTATGGGGGGTGGCAGGCCGAGTAACTTGGCTGACCGCATGGGTGGAGAGGAGGGAAGAAGGGAAGGAGGCAAGGAGGGCTAATCCAATCTGGATTAGGCCAGGTGGTTTCTCTGGAGGGAGGAGGTGAGCCGGGTACATACAAATGGCCACTGTTACAGTCGGTGTGAATTAGAGGTAAACTGTCTATTACGGCTGGTCTCCAAAACACTCGTTCTTTATAGATAAACAGATATTTTAAAACTGTTACAGCAATAAAAGTCTTAAGTAAAGAATACTATATCTTTCTCTATCTCAGCTACGTTGGGCTGGGCCAGTATAATAAGAAGTGTGGGATCCATTGTTTTCGGAGTTTAACCCATACGAGAGATTAAAAATCAGGATATCTTGGGATTTATTTTGACAAAACTCTTTTAAATGCTGTGTGCAATGCAATACACACACAGTACATAGCTGTGGTACCAGTTAGAGTTTCAATTCCTTTGTTGGTATTGTACCTTTTTGTTTTAACAATTGCAATAAAAAACTTTGAATGCAGCTAATTGACACGTATTAGACATGGGACTTTGAGTCCTGGGGATTTGATCAGTGGGTAGCCCAGCCATGCCTCTTAGTACATAATATCATTAGATTTTCTCACTACATTGAATATATTTCAAATATCAAAAGATTTTGGGTTTCAATCACTATGACAACATGACTTGTTTCACAACTCCCATAACAATGTGGTTTTGAAGATTTAGTAGTTACAATGTAGGTTATTGAAAAAACGTTAGGGCCATTTTACAATTTAAGAAGGTGATCTGGGGTAGCAGGTACAAGTAGATCGATATCTGATCTGTGTCTGCAGACGGGATGATATCATTCCCTTAAACAGGAGGAAAGGCAGCTTATTGGATCTACGGCACAGATGGCCCCTGACTCGAGTAAACAACCACCAAAGCTCAAACCCCAAAGTTCAAGGGTTTAACCCTTACTCTGTTTATGTTTTATAGAGTAATAGACCTGAAGCTACATGAATGGCTGTGTAATAGTAATTTGTTCAAAGAATATACAGAAATATGTTTATCAGATTGGTTATAGTATCTAATAGCTGCCTCAAAACAGTCCATTTGAACTGGACAGGGACTAGATGCACCCTTTTTTGTCAGGTATAACTTGTACTGAGAAGTACCAAGTCAAGTTTTTTCTTTGATAGCAATTAAGCAGTCACAAAGACCAGCAAGGTTTACCTCGACCCACAATTATTGTACTATTATTTACCTTTATTCTGTGGTGAAAGGCTCACTGCCCTCGACCTGGGTAGAGGCTGAACAGCCATTTTTGGAAAACTCTGAATGGGAAGAACTGGGCCTCTGTTCTGATTGGGTGCGGCGGGTAGAGTTGTCAATCCCTTTCGTGAGAACCCTGCCTCGGTAGGCCTCGCCCCACGGTTTGTGTAGCGCAGAACCCCCAGGGGGAACGCAGGTTTGAGAGTTATGCGAGTCCCTTCGGCAGAAAACTGAGCGGGCGTCACGAAAGGACACGGACGGAATGATCTCTTCGGTGTCGATATCCGTTTCGCGCGTCACCGTTTTCGGAGAACTCGGGCGAGACGATGGCCGGGAGGCGGATCGAGGTCTGAACGCGGGTGGGGTCGGAAATCTGTGGCACACGGAAGGACAAGAGGGTGGTAGGCGGACTCTGGAGACAGGCGGTGCTGTCACAGGCTGGCTGTAAGAGGACATCTCACCCTCGTGGAGTTCATTACTTCCACATCTGTGACCCACTCTGGCTTGAAGGGGCGATGGTCCCCTGCCTCTGAATTCTGCAATGTCTCTCTTGTCAAGAGATTCTCCTGTATTGCTCAGTTGGATCATCTTACGTGCCTGCTGGTAGAAACAGTTAGCCTTCTCTATTTCCGGATCCAGATCAGTTCCTGGTTGCCGCTCGGTTCTCGGCTTGCTGGCTCGGTTTGGCAGCACTTCCACATTCCGCATAGAGGCTTTGAGACGCTGGGAAACTCCGGCCTTCTGGTTTATCGGTGGGAGGCTCAGAACCGATTCCTCCTGCGACCTTTCCTTGTTACCCGATGTGCCCTCGGTTCTCTGGAAGGAATTGTCCATCAGAACCTCTGGGGGCGGAGGCGGTAGGCTGTCGACATCGAGGTCGTCCCTGCTTTCAGGCCAGCTGTTGTTGTTGTTATTGCCATTGTTGACCAACCCCCCCTCACCCTCATTGCCATGTACTGTGTCAGATAACTGAATGATCCCACCTTTTCTGGGCCTCCTGATATGAGGTGGAATATTAGCAAGGCTCTGCCCTGGTCTACCATCGACCCCTCGGCTAAAGGTATTAATCAGCCTTCTGACAGACTGGTGCTTGGGGGGATGGGGTGCCAACATTGGTAAGGTACCAGGTGATTGGCTTGTTCGGCCTTTTTGTGCACCTGATGATCCACTCACTGAATGTCGTCGTAGACCAGCTCTATACAGGTTGTAATGAGGCCCCGCTAACTCTTTCTTTCCTCTCATGTCGGCCATCTTTTTCATTCGTTGATCCAAGTTCCTCTGGCTCTTTTGTAGCTCCATCAAAATGTTTACACACCTGGTGGATGAAGAGTGTTTGTTCGCGGTGACGGCGCTCTGGGGTCGTTTCACCGTAGGCTGCAAACCCTGCATGTAGTTTGCACACATGAAAATAAAAGGCTGACTGAGGTCTGGTGGGGAAGAGTTCGACCTCTTCCTTTCAGGCCTGTCGCCTTCATCATCCTCATACTCTTCGTAGTCATCATCGTCCTCCTCCCAGTCCTCTTCATCATCTTCATTGTAGCCTATCAGGCTGAGTAAATTACTGGGCAGCGTATCTGCGCCACGAGTGTTGCTTCCAGATCCGCTGCTTCCCGATCCAGCACTCCCCGATCCAGCACTCCCGCGGTGGCGGCGGAGCCTTTCTGACCCCGTCAGACTCTCATTTTCTCCGCCGATGCCGCTGTCCTCACTGTGCAGCGCCGTATCCTCAGGGTGGGAGTTTCCCGTGGCGGCCTTCTCCACCCGTGCCAGCACCAGAGTCAGCCTCTCCTCCGCCGCCTGCTTGGCCCGCAGCTTCTCGACCATCAATTTAGAAAGAGAAGAGAAATACTCCGCGGCCTCCTCGAGCGTGGTGTCACCCAGTGCCTGCGCGGAGCCCCCCACGAGCCTCATTTTCTCCGTTGAATGCTGGAGCAGTTGCCGTAACAGATCGGGGGGTGGATGAGGCGGGTTGGCTGAGTCAGTCCTGGGTTTAGCTGGCATAACAGCTGGGCCCGTCATCCCAGAAGGCAAGGCCATGTAGTCCCAATGTTCCTTCATCATGAGCTCGCCCTCCTCGGCCATCTCCTCGAGAGCCTGGTTGATCTCCTCGAAGCGGAACACCAGAGCAGACATCATGGGCTGGAGGGACAGCTGTGTCTGCGCGGCCTGGTCCAGCAGGCCCAACAGAGCTTCATACTTTGAGATGTTGGGGTTCAGAAAGGCGTAGGCGGCCTGGTGGGCCCTCACCATGTGTGCCGGGAAGTCCACCTTTGTCTGAACAACAGAAGATATCCTCTGGATTTTGGCGGACCTTCTCTTGCCTTTACTTTTCTTTCTTTTCTCAAACTTACGAATCTCTTCTGTTTTCACCACCTCGTTGATGATTTCTTGGGGCATCACATTGACCTCTGCTTCTTCAATGTCTTCAGCGCTTTGGCCCCCCGTTGTGTCGGAGGCCAACGGAGACCATGCAGCCTCTTTTGTAGGATGTTCTTCAGTGAGTAAGGGTAGTTCATTTTCTTTCTCATCCTCCTCAAAACATTTGTCCTCCTCCTCTTCAGGTGGCGAATCAACAATATCTTTGGGTACTTCAGCCGGCAGAGCCTTTTCAGGTCCGTCTTGCTGCGCTTCAGCCAGCGGAGGCTGTTGCGGTCCAAGGACTCCTGGCTTTGAAAATAACTTTCCTTTAGATGGAGAGCAGCCCATTCTCGCTCTCAAAAGTGAATCAAGAAGACCTTGAAAGAAAAAATCACTTTCTCTGAAGAAACATTAGTCAGGAGCAAAAGTGAAAGCCGAAGTGTAAATCCATAGGTGTGTGTAGTAGATATATGTTGTCTAGAATCCTCAGACAAGCTCCTTTTGTTGACAGTCGAGCCTCCACATGCGAGGTTGAATATATTCTCTTTCCTTTATTCGGTCAAACAGTGCAGGAGCCAGCGTGCAACCTGTTTCTACCAAGGAGCTGAGAGGATAAGATGGATTGGGGGGGGGTTTCTTCCCTCTCTCTCCTACAGTAGGCACAGATGGTCACATTAAGTGCATCAATACGCACACACACACACACACACACACACACGCACGCATGCATTGTAAGACTTTAAGCTCATCAGGTTAATCAGAGCCAGGTTTGTCAGGTGGTGTTTTTAGCTTCATCCACTGTTGTTGGTAGTTTACATGCGACTGTTGAGTTCCCTGGAGAGATAAACAACGCGTTTTCTTTTTTTTGCAGACTGATTTCCTGAAATGTTCAGTTTACTTTGATGTATCTCATATGTCATATTTTACCTACACATATAGTTCTATTACTTATGTCATGGCCATCCTAATTGTATTATCTCTCTCTCACAAACACACACACAGACACACACACACACACACACACACACACACCAAGAGTGCCGAGAGTTGACAGGTTTTCCCAGAAAGTGAAAATAGGACCTTCAGTACGAACGTTGTGTCCCGGTAGACATTTCTCAGGTATCTCTGTCACGCCTCGTTGTGACAGTTTGGCACTCTTGACTTAAAAAATGTAAGAATATTTGGAGCGTCATAAATGTTTTTTTTCTCTCACCTGGCATTTATCCAGCATGTAAAATAAACTGTGCCTGCATACTGGGTTGTATGATTAAATCTTGACAGGCTTTAACAAAAGATGAACAAGATTAAAGAAAAATAGCCTGAATAAACATACACTGCCATTTAAAAATGTGTAATCTCCAGCCACAAAAGCTGGATTTTTGTCCTGTCCTTTTTATTCAATTCAATTCAGTTTATTTTGTATAGCCCAAAATCACAAATTACAAATTTGCCTCAGAGGTTCTTTACAATCTGTACACATACGACATCCCTGTCCCAGGACCTCACATCGAATCAGGAAAAACTCCCAAATAATAGAAAAAACAGCATCAGCAGGGCCATGGCAGGAGGCCGGCCCACCAGGCAGGAGGCATCGCGAAAGAGGCCGGACCAATGAGGTCGGCCTTTGAGGCAGGAGGCACACAGAAGGAGGCAGGGCCATTAGGAAGGAGGCCAGGTCTAGGCCAGAGGCTGGATGCAGGAAGCAGGGTCAAGGACCCAGGACCATCATCAGACACAGCCAGGTCCAATGGACCCTATGAGACGTGAAGTCACAACGACTCCGGGGAGGAAGCAGAGTTAATAAGGTGCAATGGAGAGATGTAAATTTGTCCATAAGGAGAGAGAGAAGAGGAGATAGGTGCTCAGTGTATCCTAAAACATCCCCCAGCAGCCTATAAGCCTATAGCAGCATATCTAGGGGCTGGACCAGGGCAAACCTGATTCAGCCCTAACTATAAGCACTATCAAACAGGAAAGTCTTAAGTCTATTCTTAAATGAGGTGACTGTGTCTGCCTCCAGGACTGAAAGTGGAAGCTGGTTCCATAAAAGGAACCACGAGTAGCCCCCCACTTGTAGTCCCTCTTTGTAAATGCTGGGTAAGGGAGCCAGTTCCGAGAGTTGACAGGTTTTCCCAGAAAATAAAAATAGGACCTTCAGTAAGAACGTTATGTCCCGGTAGACATTTCTCAGGTACCTCTGTCACGCCTCGTTGTGACAGTTTGGCACTCTTGACATCCAAAAAGTGGACTAACCTGAACTGGAGCGTCAGAAATGTTTTTTTTCTCTCACCTGGCATTTATCCAGCATGTAAAATAAACTGTGCCTGCATACTGGTTTGTATGATGAAATCTTGACAGGCTTTAACAAAAGATGAACAGGATAAAAATAAATAAAAATAGACTGAATAAACATACACTCCCATTTAACAATGTGTAATCTCCAGCCACAAAAGCTTGATTTTTTTTTTGTTGCATCGTTGTATTTCAATAATGTCAATTAATGTCACTTTTAATGTCACAAATCCAAAATCGAAGGGTATATTTGGGGGGGGGCACAGTATTTCCTCCCTTGTGCAACGTAAATGCCCAGATTCACGTAAAGATACGCCAAGGTCATGACCTCAAAGGTAGCCACGGGCCTGACATGGCACACTACGACACGTATGTTGTAAGGCTGTGGAGCTTATTCTTGTTACTCAGGCTCATTGACTCTCCCCTGGATTAAGAGAGTCTTATAAAATAAAATAAAGCACTCTCCAACAGGTGTGTGTGTGTGTGTGTGTGTGTGTGTGTGTGTGTGTGTGTGGGGGTGGTAATCACGGCATCATAGAATCCCAGGGAGCCCGAGCCCATGCTATCCGTCTTTAAAGTATCTCTGTAATCCCTGCCACCCAGGTGTATCGCAGTGACAGGAAGTGGCTTAAATGGTCGGAGGTCTGCCCTCTCTGGTGTCCTCTCCCACCCTTGTTGTTCAGGCTCTATCTGTTTCATGATATTTGGGCTATATAAATAAAATTGACTTGACGAAATCCACTACTTCTATTTAGCAGCTTGCTATCTGCTGTGGCTACAAGGTAAAATACCTTTTAATGAAGTCGATGTCCCATTGAGGTGACTGGTGATCAGTTTACTGGTCACCAAGCTAGCCACTATGCTAGCTGTCCGCTAACAGTAACTTTTGTGATTTCTTTTTACACTTTACTTTGAATCTTTTGTACGTTATCTTTACTACATTAACTATACTCCCTTTTACTTATTGTTGATTTTCCACTGGTGAGATTGAGTTTCCTCGTCACCGTAGCGACTCGTGTTTGAAGTGCACTCGGTGGAATTCTTGTTTACAGGAATATCATCGTTTTTCTACTTTGTATTGCTCATCATTTCTCGGACCGATAACGTCTCCGCGGATTCACAAGTGCTCAAAAACCTCGAAGGCAACCCCCACTGTCTTTCGCCCTCACTGGAAGTGTGTGTAGAAGATGAATGGGTGGTGCCATCCATCCGTTTCAATGCAAACAAACACTTAGTCCGGGGGCCATCGTCCTCTTGACATACTGTCACTTTTACACGCACGGTAAATGTGCTAAACTGCATAAATACTCTCGTTTCTCGGCACTCTCGATAACATCGCTGTTCTGAAATGGTTAATCTGTGTGCCAGAATAAACCGAGCGACGCCGCAACAATAGCTGCATTGTCACAGAGAGACGATGGCATCCATACAAGGAAGTGAAGGAACCATTTCCCCCTGCAGGCCCGCGTCACTGGTTTTTCAGTTTTTTTAATGGTGGGAAAATATGGACTGCAAGCAGATGGGTGCTGCAATCAGAGAGACAATGACATGTTTTCTGCTGTGTTTCCGATCAGGGATCGGTTGTGTCGGTGTGTGTTTGCAGGACGTGCGGCTTTAATACCTTTGCGGTAGATTAGCGAGCGACTGACAGTTGTGTAACGGTTCTCTCTCTCTTGCGCAACAACAGAGGACAGAGATCAGGTTCATCAGGCGCTGCTTATTGACGTGTCAAGGACCAGAGGGATTGATTTATCTAATATGTTTCTTAATTGTTATAAAACTTTTTAATTGCATGATTTTTTTTGGGGGGGGGGGTTTAAGTTCAACATGATGTTGCCCGTGTCATCCACAACACATGCTCGATGTGTCTTATCCAAGTTTTATTCATTGTACAGAGTATGATATTTAACACAAGCTTTCTAACATTATCCATGTTTCTGATGGCATGCGTCTGCTCCACATCTCACATTTCTGACTTTATTAGGGTTAGGGGTCGATATTTGTAATGCTTTTTGTTATGCTTTATTTACCAACCTGTTCTCACTTACAATGCGTACTTCTGCCGCAGTGCGTATTGCATAGTGCATACTGCATTATTAGTGTCGGTGGATTCAAATACAGCAACAAACAGACAGACATGGATACAGAGACCCGGCTCTGACTCTGACAGATATGGCGTCCTCGACTCTTAAGCAGTCGGTGTCAATCTAAGTCACGGAAGGATCCTTCAACGGCAACATTTCAGGACGAGGTTGTTTCCAATTCTTACCAAGGGGCTCCTAAAACCCCCCAAAAAACACATACCTATGTGTGCCATTTCTTTTTCTTGTAAAACCCCGATTTGGAGACAGGAAAAAATATTCTGGTAAACTTTTCACCCGATTTGAGGCGAGAGTTTGCCAATCCAGTTGCTGAATCGTGACTCGTATTGGATATACAAGGCTGAAGGTAGAAGGTTGTTCACTGAGAGTATTTTGACCTCTAACTCTGTGAACTCAGGCTTCATTTTGACTCAACCACAGTTGCTGTTGGAGGTGCACCAAGACAGTTTTGTTTCTGTTTTGTTTTTCACAATCAGTGAGGTCAAAATGTTGATGGCTTTAGAGAGCATGTAAAGTCCAATATTATTTTTTGGGTACCGTTATGAATAAGAATAATGATAAAAGTCCCATTTGATTATTATTATTTGTTTAATCTGTGTATATTGTTTTAAGGATTTAATAAAACCAATATATGAATGTACACACTACATATAAAACAGGAAACAGACTCATGATAATCTTCTACCAAGTGGATACAGATTGACCATCATTGATCTGAAGTTCAGAGTTTGGGAAAGCACAAAGGAAAAAGGGGTGAATTTGGACGTGTTTGTTGGTGCAGTTTGTTTTTGGTGCAAAAAGCAAACAAAACTGACCACAGGGTTTTATGATAGTAGATATGTGATTTTAGCACAACTTTTCTAATAAATCAAATCTGCCAATCTGGAAATCTGTTCAGGAAGCAATCTAATTAACCTGCAGGCCAGGGGGGGGGGGGGGGGGGGGGGGGGGGGGCGGGGCTTATACAGTATGAATTACACTGGATAGCAGTGTTACATGTACTAATACATACATATGGAACTTCCTGGACTGTATTTCATTGTCTCACCAGTACCAGAAACAGTAATGCTCCACCAAGGCACCAAGAAAGCCACTTTAACCCCTTTTGGGGTTACGGTGAACGGAAAATGATGCACATAATTAGGCTTTTAAAAACATTTTTACTTTTGATATTACTTGTAATTGTATACAATACACATAAGTGCTCTTTGGTTTGTCTGTGCATTGAAGAATACAACAGTTTGTAGAGCAATATTTTAATTTGGATTTAAAGCACAAAGATCCGACAAAAAATATCGGCTTTAAAAAGGGGAAATTGGATAGTAAAATATCTCTACAGTACATATAAAATTTCCTTGGAACCACTTTTAGATGGATATACTCCTACACCTCCTCAGTTTTATTCCCACCTTCATACAGGTGAGCATCTCTTCATTCAACATCGGCATTATGAAGATCTCTGAATCTATAGGGCTGACCTCGCTTCTCAATATAGTCGTTGTACTCGTTACGGAACACCTGTTGCTCTTTTCGGAGGGTGCATTCACGCCTACTTCAAGTTTCGGACCGGAGATGACCTCCCATCTCCTCAGAATCCTCTCCAGCGTGTCCGTCTTTGACCCCCCGAGCGCTTCGTAGCACTTGGGTAAGAAATGGCAGAAGATGATGCCGTAAGTGGACACCAGAATGGCCGACGCCTGCACGGGGGAGGCGTGTTCATTGTTGGTGATGTAGACAGGGATGAAACACACCCACACGAACAAGTACATCAGCATGCTGAAGATGATGTAGCCCGTTTCACTGAACTCCTGCGGAACCTTCCGGCCTTTGATAGCCAAGAGGAAGCCGACCGATGCCAGCAGAGCGATGTAGATCAACATGATGCCGAAGCCGATGTAAGTGGGACCTTCGCTGCACTGGATCAGCCTGATCATGGTTTGAGGGGACGGAGGCGTGGGATCGATATCAGGGGAATCGAAGATGAGCCAGAGGAGACAGATGATCCCCTGGAGGGCAGTTATGACGATGACAATCACAGTCGGCTTGTAGAGTTTGTGTAGTCGCCTGCACGTCAGCTGGCCGAAGGGAAGGAAAGCCAGGAAGGTACGGTAGGCCTTGACTAGGACGCAGGACACACAAAGGGTGAAGCCCATGGCATACATCACCTGGCGGGCCCGGCAGAGGTGCACACTGGGCTTGCCCATGAAGCAGATCACACTGGCGAAGCTCACCGACAGACCGGCCATCATAACGCAAGACAGTTTCACCTCGGCTCTTTTCATCGGCTGGGAATCTCTGTACACCAAAAAGATAACGAAGGTGGCGAACAAGAGCAAGATGCCGAAGACCGAGGCCGCCACCATGATGATGGGATGAGTGTCGGCCCATCGCAGGTAGGACTCAGATCTCGGCGTGCAGCGATCCCAACCCTTGAGAGACCAGGTTCCATTGGGGCACGGTTTGCAGGTATCAAGATCTGTGAGAGAAGATGGCGATTATTTAGATATAACCGCATTATTCAAATACCCTATGGGCAGAACCAAAAACAAGCCAAGTTGGTGTATATCTTGAAGTCAAATGAAACACAAAAACAGGACATCGATGAGTCATACCCCAGGCGTCCGAAAAGGTCCCCTCTGCGCAAAGCGTGCAGTTGTAACAGCAGTAGACGTTCAGGATCTTCTTCACCGAGCCGGGGGCGCAGCGCTCGGAGCATCTGGACTGAGGGATCTGAGGGTTGAGCCAAAAACGAGACAACGGGAGTGCAATCAGTTGTTCGTAATATAAAGCGACGACGCATTTTCAAATTTTTCTCAAAGCACAATTAATCCCTTAAAGGTTTCTTAACCCCTGGGTTTGGGGTTTTCAGAGTCTTTCATGGTCTGAAAAGCAGTTTAAAGCATGGAGGTGCCGGCCATCTGACTTTCTGTCCTGTGTGAGGATTTACACAGTGACTACATTGACTATTATGGTCTGTGAGTACACGTTGTGAGTACGTCGTCGTCTTACCGTGGCATTGGCTGTTGAAAACCAGGTGACGTCTTTAATGTCGAGCTCTATTTCTTCTTCAACAACATGGAATTTCCCAATCTTTTGACATCTTCTGTGGCGTCCTTCCGGTTTCCACACGACGAGATCGTAAAAGCCTTCAAAATCACCGTTTCTGTCAAAGTTGAAGTTGAGGTTCTCAAACTCAAACTTAACTGTCTTCAGTACCTCAAGAAGCTGCGAAGCAAAGAGTAGAATGTCGATTAAAATGGGTCCTTTTTGCGTAACATTGGTCACCTTTGCATACAATTTCCCAAACTGTTAATCACAAGGATTCTATGGGGATAGAAACGCACATCACATTGTTATTTACTAAATTATAAAGGCATCTGAAGTTGATATCCATTCTCACCTTCCATGGTGGGAAATTAATTTCTCCCAAGCATGATGAACCGTTGCACTCCAGGAGCTCTTTGAGGGCGTGTGCCGTGGCCCACACGGCCACTTTGTGAAGGAAGGTCTCGCTCGTATCAAGAGCCGTTACGAGATAGTCATCATTTTGCTTTTGGGGATCCAGGAAATTGTTGCACGCGCTGGCAGATTTCATTCTCAGGACTTCAGGCGAGGGACAATAAGACGGAGGGCTGCTCGAGAAACATTCGGAGCTGCAGTTGAACCGGAGGTTCTTGTACTCTTCGATGAAGCGGTTGTACCCTCTCGGGGTTGCCGTCAGATTCTTCAGATAGCCGTCGAACGATTCGCTCTTTTTCGAAACGAACGTAATGCCCAAGATGTCCCCGACCTCATTGATGCCTTCCATTTGGGCGAGGGCCCTGCTCGTGGACCAGGCGTCCGTGGCGAACCAGATCCTTGAAGTGCCGGTCCTGATCATTTCCCGAAAGAGGTCCTCCACCAGTTCCGCCTTGAGGATCAGCAGCACCACCTGGGCGTCGGAGGAGCGGATCTGCTCGGCGACCTGCTTCATACGTTGCGCGCTGAGCAAATGATCGAGATAGTGAGGCACCACCTCCTGGTAGGCCAAGCACAAGCCGCTCGCCTCGGTGTTCCCGAGGAAGCTCTGGAAAGCCGCGCTGCCGTACTCGTCGTCCCCGTACACGACCCCCACCCAGTTCCAGCCCAAGTGATGCATGACCGTGGCCACTGCTTTGGTCTGGTGCTTGTCGCTGGGGATGGTGCGTACGAAAGCTGGGAAGCGCAGCTTATTACTCAGGTCTGGTGCGGATGATGTGCTGCTCAGCTGAGAAAAAGATTATTTATAAAAAGATTATTGGAATTACATTTATTTTGCATACAAATTTCCCCTCAAATCCCCAAATTTCCACCCAGAAATGTTTAATTTTACAACAATAAGTGTATTTTCTGGGCTTTTTTACATCATTTTGTTTATACTTTTGGACTTTTGACCAGGACCAAAATTATAGGCTTGCAACATCCTGCGCACCATGGCCCGGAATTGAGCCGTGGTTCAGTTCAGTCTCGTGTGACGTTTTTTTTCAGATGGGGTCGGACTTTTGGAACCATTACAGGAAACTCTGTAATAACTCCAGTTCTTAAAGGGCACTCGCTTACGTGCAAAACCAAAACTAACCGTATCAAATGTACAAAAACGTGAACCATGGACGCAGACTTTCAGGTGTGATTAGTAACACTACACCATTTTATTTAGTACTATAAATACTACAAATATTACAAATACAAACTTTTAATCGGACGCTTTATATGCTGGTTTTAGGTCTCACCAAGAGTTAGATGAGGAGAAAAACTCAAAGGTAGCCTCTGTGGGTTTAATGAATACATTGTACCAGGATGTGATTCATTATTATCTCTGTGATTCATTATTATCTCTGTGATTCATTATTATCTCTGTGATTCATTATTATCTCTGTGATTCATTATTATCTCTGTACTTTGCACGTGTTTTATTGTAACTAAATACTTGGCATATAAACCGTATTTCCTCATCAGACGACAGCGTCTGTGACTTACCAGAGGGACCATGTACACATTGAGCAGTTTGGCCACGGCGATGGACACCTCCGAGTAGAGAGCTCCCAGAACAATCTTGACCCTGGGCCTGTAGTCGGTGTAGTCGCACATCACGTTGAGAGAGCCGTTGACCTCGAGCATATGGCCCACGCTCTGCAACGACTTGCTGGCGGAGGAGCACGTGTCACACATCAAATATCCGAGACGCACTCCCGGGAGGAAGCCGGCAGCGTTTATGACCTCAATTTCATGGATGACAGCCAAGGAACGAAGAAATGACTCCAGGTCAAAACTGGAAGGAAAAAAAAGAAAAAAATTGACCCGTGTGGGAAAGAAAGCGTTCAATTATCTTTCAGACATTTGTTTTTTTGGTTAGTGGTGTTTGAGTTCAAGTCTTCAGAAGACCAGGTGAACATGTGGAAGAAGAGGAATATTTATTCAGAATCTTCAGGGTCACAGAACTGAATAGTAGCTCCAACTACCCTCTCATAATTTTATATATTTTTAATTCATTCAGGCTGGTTTTGTGGATTTCGAGCAATGTCATGGTAAAACATTGTGTAATAGTGATACTCGAGAGGTTGGAAGGAGGTATGCATTTTTTATTTTTAACCTATTTTCACAGCTGAATCAGTTTCTTCCTTGATATATCCTTTTAAAAGCAAAACTTTAGAATCATCCAAGTCTTTACGTTCATATTAAAAGTATTAGGAACATAGCAATGAGTGAAAAGAGGATTTTTATTACACTGTTTAATTCATTACACTTATCACAACATGATTAAAATGAACCTCAGGTTATGCCTATCCACACATTTATTTCCTGTTTCTTTTTTTGTTGTTGCTATTTTATTATTCCTATTTTTTTTTTAAATATCAAATATATTAGACACTGTTCAGATTGTGCACTTTTTTTTGTATACTATAATATGCTGTAGCTTTATGACATGCAAAAACCTTTTTAGGGGTGCATTAAAAAAATGTGGTATGATAAAAGAGAAAACAGTTATAATATTGACTGAAATACACACGTTTTTATTTTTTATTACTACAACCCACACACTTAAAATGCCAGACATACGTCCTGACACACACATGAAGACCGTCTGATGTCTCATAGACGTTCCCGTGTACTCACTCTGAGCAGTGGAAGTTCTCGGGTCTGATCCGCTCCTGGAGAGCCTTCACTTTGCGGTGGCTCGGCAACATGATGCCGATCACCACGTCCCCGGGAGCCTGAGCCCCGCAGGCCGGCTGAAGGAAGTCACACCCGGCCACGCGAGCCGGGATGCTGCTCAGCGTGATCAGGGCCCAGAAGAAGCTGCGCGGCGGACCGCGCGGCGGCATCGTGGACGGCCGAGGTGGGAGAAGAAGAAGAAGAAAAAGAAAAACC
>NC_046989.1:3474899-3484899 GCF_009769545.1 Cyclopterus lumpus
GGCCGGTAAAGCGGCCGCAACGTGAATCAAAGAGAACGGGCGAGACGGTTCAGTTGAGGACAGGCAAGAAAAACAGAGCTCAGAAAATTGAGCTTGAAGGTTCATCCTTGAAATTAGCGGTTTGACAAAAAAAAAAACACTCCTTCATGCAAGGAACGACCAGAGAAAACATCGGGGAGGTCCAGGGGTTACCTTCTCTACCCACGTGCAACCACTCGAGAAAAGGAAGGCCACGAGATGTGTTGGCTCAGGAAACGACGAAACTCTCACATTTATCTTGACAAGTAAACATATTCGCTCAAGGTCCAACTCGCGAGCGTTCACAAGCACTTTCAAGCACCTCTCTTCAATGCACTTTTGAAACAAGTCTTAAATGGCCAGGAATCACACAAAAAAACTGCCGTATCTAGAATCCGTATCTGTGAATCTCTCAGTGTGACTAATCACATTATTGGTCGGATATAATCAAAAGATTCCTTTGATTAGAGCCGCGAGGGTCTCATCACCCCCCCCCCCCCCCCCCCCCCCCCCTGGAAAAAAGGCCTTTGATTGAATTAGCATTCGCAGGCCGGTCAGCGCCGGGTTTCAGCTGTGACCACGTTCCCCTTCTTAATCCTCAATAATTAAGCTCTTCCATTCCCAGCCATTCAACTAGCACTCGGGCCCCCGCTTTCAAATATAATGCGAGCACTGCGCTTCTGTACGTGGGATTCCTAATTAAAATGTGCCGTCCGATGACCTCTGCTGCCGCACACAGATGCCTGGAGGTCATCGGCGTGTGAAGCGTCCCGTTTTTTGAGGACGCTGATCTGGAAACAGCAAGACACGAGCTCCCTCGTGAGTCCATCCGTCCAGGGGGTTTACATCTTTACGCCGGTCTGTGAACGTTACAGCGGGATGTTTGTCTTTTTAAAGCAAACATCCGCCCCGGAAAAAAAAAAAGAAGGAAAATAATTGACCTCAGCATTTTTTTGACCTTGACTCCCCACGCGGAGGTTTTGGCTCGAAACCGTATTGCGTCATCACTTCTTTTTTTTTTTTTTTTATCTCCATCTCATCAATTCAGACAAGTGGAAAGTCAGAAAACAGTGGTTTCATGTTGATATCTATTAAAAATAATAATAATGTATATTCACTTCTTGCAAAACGTGTTTCATTTGACAATACATATCTCCAAAAGGGTGTTTTCTCTAAATTATTAGCAGCTCTGACGTCCACCAAACCTTCCGGTCTCATTCCTATCTATATTCTGAAGGTTGTTACAGATGGGGTTTCTTCATATATCATTCATACAACATTTTATTCAGAAAATCATAGTGGGAGTTTATGGAATGATGAAAGGAGAGATCTAATATTCGCTCTGTAAAACACCTTTGACTTGAATATGTCAACGAAAAGGAAATATGAATTTTGGACCTGGTTTTATCCAATGTTCAGACTTCTGTTTCTAGATATCTACGCAAATTAGATGATACCTATTAGTTAAAATGTTCACCTTATTTTTCACCTTTGACACATTTGTCTATGTGCATATGCATTTGCATGCATATGCACATATACATGTCTATATATCCGTATTCCTTCATGAACAGCAAATGAGTGAAATAGCATGAAATGGATGTGAGTCAGTCTCGAGGAGGAGACGAGGAGGCTTCGGATGAAAGAGGAGGAGGGGGCGACGTTCAGGGACAAACAGACTCCCGTCCACGTAGGATGTCAGCGTCTTCAACAAAACAAATCAGGTTTTTTTAGATTTAAATGCCTCGAATGAGTGGAACCTCTGAGGGCTTTGTGTTCGACGACTGCATGAGAATCGCGTCTGATCGCGGTCACGTCTGTATGTTTGTTATTTTAAACCACCGCCCTCATCCTTCCCTCAACCTCAATCACTATTGTGCAGAAACTGAACCAAACCCAGACCTCAGAGGTGGCAGATATATTATTTTTGCAGCAGTGATGTGTCATGATCATACACACGTATGCATATACTACACATGCATACACATGTATACATTAACTTGCTTGCACACAGACAATACGTGATATATATTTATATATACACACATCAGATTTCTGTATACATGACATCTATTGCTTCTGTCCATCCGGGGAGAGGGATCCTCCTCTGTTGCTCTCCTGAAGGTTTCTTCCCTTTTTTCCCTGTCAAAGGTTATTTTTGGGGAGTTTTTCCTGATCTGATGTGAGGTCCTGGGACAGGGATGTCGTATGTGTACAGATTGTAAAAGCCCTCTGAGGCTAATTTGTAATTTGTGATATTGGGCTATACAAAATAAACTGAATTGAATTGAATCAGATCAGAAAACGGCCTCCGCCTGCAGGAAGAACCGCCTCCTCGCAGACAGTAAACATTTTTATTAGTCGAGGTTTCGGTGCAGAGCTTTTACGGTCCCGTTACGCTTTAGAGGCTCCGTAGAGAATAAGGGAACGTTCAATGGGATTGGGATGATTTTTGTGGGGATGTACGCAACAATGAAATCCTGGATCGGTGGCCATAATGCGTACATACATAGAGGAGTATTCAAGAGTATGTTCAGGGTACATCACAGACAGCGTATGCCAACATATGATCCCATTGAATGTGAGTCCTGGGTTTATTCATTACAAAATAAAACCTATGAACCATATGCAGACGTCAGGTAGCTAGCTACACCTGACATCTGTATATGGTTCATAGCTAGCTAGCAGGCTACGCGTTCTGAATTAAGCTAACAGCTCTTTCTCAGACCCTTTGCTATTTCCTTTTGGTTTGTGTACATTTTGGTGAAGCAAACATTTTCATCCGAGCAAGCGGTGGCTGGAAGTGTGCCGACATGGCGACTACTTGCGAGGCTAATCGGCCTGTAGCATCCTTGCACGCGGCCGCCTAGCTAGCTTGGTTTTTATAAACCTGAATAGTTGAGACTCAGCAAATTTGTTTTTACGGCTCTGTTCCTTTGAAGATGAGCTAAGTCGAGACAATTGTGTTTATATAGTCTCAATATGAACAGCATGAGAAACCCTTTGGAAAGTGAATTTAATTCTTCTAAAGGCCAAATCCACACATGCTGGTCTGTGCACTTACGCCGCCGGTTTGGCTCAACCTTCTGTTCTAGTTTTTCAAAGGCAAAAAGGTTGAATGAATTAACAAAAAAAAACTCCATTCGGAAGGCTGCTCCATCTCCTCCAGCGTCCTTCAACTATTGGGGACAGGTCCGCCTTTAATCAGCTGATCAGAAACACCTGAGAGAGAGCGTTTCTATCCCTTTACATTCAGCTGTCGCAGCAGAATCAACTGGTTTTACGACTTGAATGGTTTCAAGGTTTAAAAAAAAAAGTGAAAAGCTCACTCATCATCAGTTAACACTGCCTCGAGCTCCCCCTCACACATGTCTTAGAATAAACAAAGAGAAAGTACCAGGGGATGTTTACTGCCCCCGAACGTCTACATGTACTTCGCTTGATGGGTTTTCCAGTTAAAGAAAAGTCAGCGGGGAGCTCTTTGCCATTTAACAAAAAAAAAAACTTTCTTCAAGGGTAAAAGAAAGCAAGAAGAACTCCGCTGAAGCTGCTGGAAACAAATTATTTTGGCACAGCGTCACATCACTTGATCCATTGATTTAAGGCGAAATCACACCAAACAACAAGACCGACACACACCTCATAAACGGGTGATTGGCGAGGGGTGAGTGTGTGCTAAACATGAAGTTAGACTAATTCACAACCAAACCAAAAGTCCGATGCCTTGAGCGGCAGAGGCAGAGGCCGGGGCAGCGCTTTATAGACCGGGAACACTGGGCCCAGTTGGTTCTAATGATCTCCTGCCTCCAGCTATCTGGAAAACATGGCACTTGACAGATTGGCAGGAAAAGGATGGGCGAAGAGGTAAAAAAACTGAATCAACTTGTATGAAACAAGATGTCTGGGTAATACACATTTTTACCCAACAATAAAACACATAATATGACACCGTATTTTAAAGTACACTTCTACATGTACCATGGCCTGGATGCAATGGATTACAATCAGCTGCCTGAGGAGTATTTTCAGTGTTTTCCTTAAACAGCTGTATACACACAGTTTCAATCGCCACTCAAACAACAGAAAAAAAAGCGTTCCAGTAAGTAATCCAGGGGGGTAGACATCAGGCGATGGTGGATTCCGGCTGTACACAGTCGGTGATCCACCAGAGCCTGGTTTGTTCTCGGGGCATTGGTGGAGGCATTGTGGGTAAAGATTAGGTGTGCATGGGGACGTTCACGAGTATCCTCTAGTGTCAGTTGAGATTAGACACAGGGGGAAAAAAGCATAAAGGCTCCCGGCCTTACGCACCCACTAATCTTGGGAACCGATTGGCCGGGGTTTGACAAGTTAATGGGACAGGCTGCTGTGGGGTGCGTTCCCGGCAGACAGGGTCATGCGGTACGTGCGCTGTGCCCAGCGGCGACGCAAGGTTGTCCCCGAGTTCCACTCCATGGAAGATTTTCCACTCGAGCGGTCTCAGGGCGATACTCCTTTGAGCGTAGTACTGTGCAGACTGACACATTGAACAGGGGGCTGGGGGTCGTTACAGGGGGTTGACCGCCTGGTCCTTTACATGAGCCGGAAGCTCTCCGAGAGGGAGGGCAGGTACAGCAAGGTGGAGAAGGAGTGCCCGGCCATCCGGTGGGCGGTCGACTCCTTGCGCTACTACCTCCTGGGGACGCTCATTCGCCCTCTGTTCGGACCACACCCCGCTCCAGTGGCTCCACCCCATAGCACCCCGGCGTGGGTTGTGGTTAGGCTCAGCTGCGGAGGGGAGTGGGGAAGTGGATCGTGCCGGGAAGAGGCCTAATTGGCCTCAGCTGTGTGTCTCTTCCTAGGGATGGAGACGCGGGACAGGAGAGCAGAGGCACAGCCTGCCAGAGAATAAAGAATATTATGGGACGATACCCTCTTGGTGCTCATTCATTGGTGCTCTGGGGGGGGGGGGGGGAACCCGGGGAATGTGACAGGGGCGTGTTACAAAACCATTTTTGGGGGACTATTTCCCGTGGTGGATTAAACCATGTGGCGCTCTAGTAAGTATTTGTGGCAGCGAGTATTGTGCGTTCGTGGTGATGAAGCAACATGTCACCCAGTGTAACACTGATGTGTTTTAATAGTTTTTGTTGGACAACAATGGAGCTCTGTGGAAGGAGATCTATCCGGCTTTGATGCACACACACACACACACACACACACACACACATCACTTATCCTGGCTTAAAAGCGGGATAATGCGGACGGTCTCTTTTAACCTCGGCTTCTACCCCGAAGGAGCTGTGAGAAGCAGCGTGAGGTTTCCTGTGACGTCACTGGCACGGCTGCTTTCACAGAAGTGCTCCCACGATCAGGTGCAGTTCCTCTAAAGCGAGAGCTAAATCCTGCGGCGGCCGGATCCGACCCTCTCAGCCCCGTGTCGCACTCGGGATTAAGTTGGGGCGACCGGGTCGAGACCTCCCGATGCCCTCTAATCCAGTTTTCTGTTGCACATGCTGCACGTGAGCGTGCACGAGCAGTTTAATAATCTCAGACAAAACACCGTGGCTTTAATAGCTGCTTAGCAAAAAAAAAGAGGCTTCACTGGTTTGTATAGATATTCCACACTTTTTTTTTTTTTTTTACAACTTTTCTATTTTCTATTCACAGTTTTGGCTCAATGTGTAAAATTAATAAGTACATGGCTGCCACTCTCACGTCCTGCTGCAGTCATTACCTGGTTAGCCTAGCTTAGCATAAAGACCGGGAGCAGTGGATCCACACGAAAACAGAAAGGAGAAGTTGCTTTTGATATATTTGTCCGGTAACTTGTGTCATTCCGTGGTTATATTAACCCAAACGACTGAACAAAACCAAGTAGTGTCCTATGAAGACAGACTTTTATTTTGAAAATACTGTCTGCGTATAACGAGCGGGTGTTGAGGATTTAACTTTTTGTAATATATCATACGAAAACCATCGCATGAGGATGCAAACCCATGAAAACAAATAGTTCTGGAAGTGTCACGTCGAAAATAAGCTGAAATTGAGCGAAGGAGGAACAGTTTAGTCGTGTGTCGCCGTCACTTCTTCAGGCTCCAGATACACAGCATTCCTCTGGCTCATGTCCAGGCCATTTGCAACATCCAGAAGCCCAGAGGAGCCGCGGCCCGTCCCCTCCGGAGCAATAACTCAGTGTACCGGGATGCTCGGTGCAGCCGATAAGGGCCCCGGGCTGTCTCCGCCTCTCAGGAGGTCGTGGAGACATCGCCACATCTCAGACGGACTGCAATCCAATACCCAATAGAATCTTCCCACATATATAAATATAGACTGTACATTTCTGTAAATAATCACCTAGTCTGGACACCGTGGTGAGCCTCCTGAGTCGGGTGAAAAGCTTAAATACATCTCCGGTCTCCTCCACCGAGCTTCGGTAAACGGCTCCTCCAATTTACCAGATAACCAGCTTCGAAGAATTCCTTCACACTCGCAATGTTCGACATAAACGACTCGGCCGTTTCTTTATTGACGTTTTACACTCACGTGTTCTGTTATTGTTCAGCAACCTGCAGCTGCGTGGCGAACGTTCGTAGAGACAATTTATGTCTGAGTGCTTCGGCGCAAGAGAATCGCGATCAGAAAAACCTCGGCAGGAATTCTTCGGTTTAAAAAAAATTGCAGATAGTGGTTGTTTGTTTTTCCTCGGGGGGGGGGGGGGGGGGCAACTGGTGGCTTCACGAATGCTGAGTGCTTCAGCTGCTCGCTCAGGCAAGGTGACAGCTCATCAAGATGACTGACAGGTGGCGGGGCAGAAACTTGACCAACGGAGTGGAAGGAATAGCGGGATGAAAATACATTAATAGCCCCGGGGGAGGAGGGGGGGGGGGAAGGGGGGGGGGGGGGGGGGGGCACAGTTTAGTTTTTCTGCAACACACAGCGATGGTTGTGCTAAGCAGCTCTAAAAGGGGGTGAAGACTAATTTAAAGCTCGGCATTTAATTTAAGTAGATTGTTAAGATTTCATAGGCAGCAGTGATTGGAAAGAAAATTTAAAAAAAAATGAAATACAACAGGTGCAACCCACCAAATCGTATTTATCAATTCAGGTATAGTCCGTGGAAGTCAAACATCCCAAAATCTATGTTTCACAACTCTTTTTAAAAGAAATGTGCAATTAAATGGTGATGACAGTGACTCAAGGAATCCAAAAGCGGTTGGGTCAAGTCTAAAAATATGTATATATATTGCAGTGCCTCCTGGTCTGGGAGGGCAACACTCGCTAGCGGCTGATTGATTGATTGATTGATCTGCTATAGGGGTCCACTAGAGGACACAACAACATCAATGCATGCTGGGTAACGGAGGCCGTGGCTAGAGGGATAAAAGCCGATACATGTCAGATGTTTATTGTGATCTCCCCCCAGAGAGATTATGCATTCTGTCGTGTGTGTGTGTGTGTGTGTGTGTGTGTACCATTTAGTTCTCACCCGTGAACAACACCTATAGATACTTGAACTCTGTTCCTCGGGGGAATGACTCACTCCCAACGCAGAGAGGTGCGATCCACAGCAATATAATATCATATAGTTATATGATTTATAACAATAATCACACACATTATCAAACATTTTATAATGACAACGAGGAAGTATCATATTACTTCCTAATTGCCGGTCACAATTTTATTTTGCAATGTTCATAATGTATTATAATGATAAAGATTATAAAGTAATGCATTATAATCGCTGTTATAATGCATTTCAATGTCATTATGAGTCACATTAAGTGGCAAATGGGTGCTTTAAGTTAAAGTTCAAATTAATTTGTCGGTCTACGTAATGTAAAGATACTTTTTTCCAATCACCAAATCAATGGGATACAATGTACCATGGTTATTATTATTAATTTAATTAGCATTTTGCAATTCCAATCAACTTTCATTAAATGTGCACTTCCACGCTGTGGGTCTCACGTTGATGACGACTTTTCTTTTTGATTTATAACCTTTATTTATTTTATTTATTTTTTGTTTTTCAGTCCCCACATAACCAAACTGATTTTCTTTTTTTTTTTTTATCTTAGTAGCAAATAAATAAATAAAAAAATCTGACCGCACAAACATTTTTTCCAGCTCCAGGTAAGACATGTGCTGCTGCTCCCCTCTTCCACCGTCACACATATTCCAATTGGAGTATGGTACAAAAAAATAAAAATAAAAATAAATATATAGAGACACTGCAGTCATATCGGAAATATCACCAAAAAAAGAGCCATTTGGACAAAACGTGAGAAATGACGATATGGATGTTCACTCTGGACTTTACTCTCGCGGGTCAGCTCGGCGTGAAACATGCAACACCAGACGAATAAAGCAAACAACGTCATGTTGTTTAATAGAAACTTTCCTGGACAATGAACTTTCAATAAATAAGGTTCAATAATACATATTTAAACTCTTATTATAAAACCCATATCTCCTCCAGATGAAAAACAAATTCTATGAACTTTTGACCGGTGCGTTGAAGAGATGACAAACATTTGTATTCTGTATTCCTGTAACTCACAACATTGGTAGACAAAATGAGAGCGACTGGACCTGTATATTTTAAAGATACTGGACAATGACGTATAGCTACCCCCCCCCCCCCCCCCCCCCCCCATGAATATAGCGTCAGGGGAGATTCTGGTTTAATACAACTTGGAGACATTGCAATAGAAAGGTGATTGTTGACATGGTGGTTCGTGGTAAACAACGCGTCTCTGCTTCCTCCCGCCGTACATAAGTGAAGCCAAAGCATCCGGGTTACATACGGAAGCTAGCGTGAGCAGGCCTAGCTGCTACGTTAGCGCCACGGTAGCCGTTTTGGCTAGAAAGACACAACAACGAATCTTAATATTTCCATAAACACAGGTGTGATCAAAAGGACGCAGGTTCTACGACACGGCCTCGGGGATTCGCGTTTCAGAAACGTCGTCCGAGCGTCTGCCGCCAATCCAGGATATGAACAGCTAACGTTACTGTCCGTGAAGCTAATGCTAAGCTAGCTAGCAACACAGGCCAGCGGCTGTGGATTGTATATAAAGATATATACTATAGAGTTAAGTCTGTCGATACAGATCTACGTGTTCCTTTCCGCGTAAAATTCCCAAACCTTCGGCTCTGCACTCAAGCAGCTGTCAATCACAGCTGTCAATCATGATGTCACGCCCCCCCCTTTTTTTTTTTACAGCACCAAATAACAAATTCAAACAAACTTATCGGAAACACGTGAACATACATCAGCGTGATAAGAACTACGTAAAATGAGAGAAACCATCATTGTAATCTTCAGGTTCATCTCCCATCCAATAACATGGAGGGGGCGGGACTTATGGGCTATACCACAGCCAGCCACCAGGGGGGGATGAGGATGCTTTTGGCTGCACTTATGGAAAGCTGTTGTCTCGTTCATCTTCATACACGGGTTCCAGATCTCAACAATGACTTCATGACCACAGTGTTATTATTTCTGATACAATGGATGTTTAACATTGCAAAAAGTTGTAATGAACCAGAATCATTGTCCAAAAATATACATCCTGATTTTGCCCTGAATATGTTTCAGTGAACTGGGGTGAGGTTTTGTTTTTGTTGGTATTTGGGCGCTATTCTGTGACAAAAACAGTGAGTCCATCTTTTCACAAGAAAACCCATAAAAACACATCAATTTCTCTATTGGACCGAACAAATATACACAAACTAAATGGGAACATCCTGCTCATTGCAACAACTTTACACTTCAATATTTTGGCTTTTTTTTTTTTTTAAACAATTAACTGAGTCTTCACATACAGTACAGCCATAGTTTAGGAGATAATGGGTTTTTTAAAATCTATGCAGTCACATAAAATTTGATATGATTAGCATTATTGAGTGACCCCTCAAATATATACTCTGTATAGAAAGTAAATATATTCACATACAGCTTTGTCAATAAATCTTTTCTTAAATCTTCATGAAC
>NC_046989.1:3487399-3504899 GCF_009769545.1 Cyclopterus lumpus
GGCAAAAGAAAAGCTGTGGACTCCATGATCAGGTTAGAAAAAACACTCAAATCGGTAATTTTAAAGGTCATACTTGTACTTAATGTTCTCTAATAAAACAAATTTATATGCCTTGATGTTAAAAAAACATACTTTTTCTCATATTGTCTGTCTCTCAAAAGCCTTTTTTTTTTCATTTCTCTATAGTATCTGTAAAGCACAAAGACCTGCTTTATAATAATAAAAGAAAAGCCATTTATTTTTCCACAATATGGGACTTTCAAAGGCTTTTTGTCGAGTCGTTCTGAAGCCTTTCCGAGCTGCAGCTTTTTGGTTTTTTACTCATCGTGACTCATCTCACAGGACGAACGTTCATCTGACACGCGACAGATGAGTTCGACCTCGCTGGTTTTTTTGTGTGTGCCTTATCCCCAATTAGTCACCACAGCTCAAACTAAGAAGAAAAAAACAAGCTGCTTTCCAATAGAAAAGAAAAAAAGTTCCAACTCGTCCAACTTGTGCGCTCCAGTTCATTACACTATTATAATTGGCTGCCCGGGTTTTGGGAGAGAAATGCTTTTTGGCCCCAGTGATGCCGCGCGCCGCTCGGCCTCGTGTCCGGTGGCATAGACCGGCTAATTCATTTGAATTCATCGGAATACGGCCACAGAAACCTGGCGACGCTGATCACGGGGAGATAAGAACAAGAAAAGGCCATTTGTCCAGTGGCCCGCTTAGAAGGAGGCGCAGGAGGAGGCGTATTGGGTCAGATCAGTCTCAATAATTGCAAAATGCACACACAGAGAGACTCACAAATGCAAACGCAAAGGGGGTTGCTGCTGGGAAATTTGATTATGTTTACATAAGCACAATCCCCTAATGGTTCTCTCACTGGCCGCTCCTTCGCTCTCTGCAGCCGGTATCCTAGAGGATCAAATGGGCCGTGGCATCGCTCGCCGTCTTGCGTCTACACCCTTGAATACCTCCCGGTTGCAATAACACGCTGTAATGGACGGACGCATTAGGAAGAGGAAGTTGATGCCGGAAGAGGCAACGCCGCCACCTTCGGCCCCCCTGCGGTTTGCGACGACGCTGACGATGCATTATTTAGCTCGTGCAAACACGGAGCAGCGAGTCTTTATGTGTGTCTGAGAATAAAGACATGCAACGTGCACTGCCTCGTGGCGCAACTTGACATTTTCTAAGTGGCTTGAAAACTCAACTTGGGGGTGACGCAGCGAATTCACGGAACTTGGGGGGCATTTTTTTTTTTTTTTTTTTGCACGAGTTGACGTTTTTCAACTCGAGCGAGAGGTTTGTGTAGAAAAGCCTCGCGCCCGTTCTCTTCTGGTTGACTGCACGCTCAATCTTCTTGTCTCATATATACAGTAAAGTAACATTTTATATTCATGCTATACACATGCTTGCTGTATATTATTATGTTTTTATTGTTAATATGTTTGTATTTTCTGTCTTTTTTGCCAGACCACGCCGTTCAATCCTGGTGAAACCGTCACGTTGTGACTCCTCGACACTATTTCTTTGTTTTTGTCTTTAAATGATCTTAACAATGTTCTTCATGATGATTACAAAAGGTTGAAATGCAGTAAATTAAATACCGTATTTTCCGCACTATAGGGCGCACTGGATTATAAGGCGCGCTATCAATGAATGGTCTATTTTCATATATTTTTTCATATATAAAGCGCACCCGACTATAAGTCAGTCAGTCAAACTTTATTAAACGTGTTCACAATAACTCAACATTGTTCAAACGTTAATATGCGTATTCACAATAACTCCCAACCTTGTTCAGTTGTAACACGTAAAAAAAAACAGTCTGATACCGCGAAATCAAACGTTAGCGTAACTCTGTGTGGTCTTCTTTACTTTACAGGTCATCTTCTTGCTTCCTCCACTTCCGTACAATTGATTCATTAATGTTGAATTCTCTCTCAGCGGCTCTATTCTCACGTTCTACTGCGTGACTGACGGCCTTGAGTTTGAAGTCCGCGTTCGTAAGCGTGTCTCTTGACAGGTGCCATTGTGGGGTCCTTATACACACACACATCTCAATGCTGATTGGCTGCTGCTCTGGTAGCGCTGGAAGCGGAAGTTATCGAGACGGAGTCGGTGAAACTCCCCGAGCGGTGTGAGCCTACGGGTGATGTTATGAACCCAGACACGAGGGCGTTAGATGTTCCCGACGTTTATGGGATGTCCACAACAAGTATAAAGCAGAACTAGTGGTTATTTCGACCGTGGTGGATGGAGGAAATTATAACTGTTTTTACCGAGACGAGCCACGGAGATAAGCCACGCCCCCTACAAATGAACACAACTTGACTGGCGAATAAACTGAATCGAGTCATAAAGCCGTTTGGTGTGAACGCACCATAATGCTGCAAGCGGTGCGGCTTTGTAGTTTACCAAAGTCGTACTAAAACATTTTGACAGAGCGCCGTGTACCACACAAAATCGCTTCGAGGTCAGTAAGCACAGCCAGAATTAATCCATATATAAGGCGCTCCGGATTATAAGGCGCACTGTCGTTTTTTGAGAAAATTAAAGGCTTTTAAGTGCGCCTTATAGTGCGGAAAATACGTTTTAAAATCTTGTTTTCTTTCGCATTATGTGTTGATGCTTTTAATGGTTTAATAGTCACATGACTTCCTGCACATCTTGATTCTATTTAGATTTCACAGCAAATTAACCTTTCGCGGAGAGGATTCCTGGAATGTAATGGCAATAAAGGAGCTGGGATGTGTCACTTTACGTTGAAGATAGCAGATGATCATGTCAAGAGTCCATTCAGAGAGAAAAGATCACATATAAATATGCTTAAGACACGTTATTTTTATATTTATCGCCGCTCGCCCGAAGAACGCACGCCGACGGGGATCTTCAGAACGGGCTTCCCCGGAGGAAGCTTGACTTTTAAAAAAATAAAATAAGCGTGCGTGCGGTCACGTTGTTGTCAAGAGCTGTGATCGAACACCCCCCGCGGAGCAGAAGCCGTGAATCCAACCGGCTCCTCGGCTCCACTAACAGCCGGTAATGGGCGGCCCGAGGAGAAGACCTTTGAGTCCCCGACGTACATCTCTGGAACGCTGAATCCCGTGACAACTTCAGCCATTATGTCGGTTGAGTATATTGCAATTTTATTGAAATATCACCGGCAGGCTGCGGCTGACCTCCGCTTCCATTAGCGCGTAAAGAATCACCGACAATCGCGTAATGAGACGCTTCGGATGTCATTAGGTAACCCCTTTTTTTTGGGGGGGAGTAAATTATAGTTCTAAAAAGTAGTTTGAATTCAACACGCGCTCTCTTTTACTCCAGATTTATACTTTTACATATTGTTTTAACGCTGCGACAGATTGTCTGGAGGTAGCCACGCCCCTTCAGATCTATAACTATAACTATAACAAGATCCCAATGTGTGCAGAAGGTATTTAGGAGAGTATTATTGATTGGTTTGGAGAACTGAATTGTTTCGGTCGATTACTGTAACAAGTTGTTACTTTTCACATGAACCTTTCTTTACATTACAGCCTCGTGCTTCATGCATATTAGAACACGTTCTCACAGCTCGTCTAATACTCCAGATAGTCCTGTATGTACATTTATGACAATTCTACACACCTCTGATGATGCCACAGTCCAAATCTTTGGATCTATCTCAGAATAATGCACTTTTCAGGAATAAATGTGCAATTGCACATCTTTTTTGTAAGCATTAAGGAGCACGGATAAACAGCCTTTAGCTCGTAACAATGTGCCGACATCGTCCTCCGGCTCCAGTGTTTTGGAAGAGGGAACCGCACCTCTCTCAAATGATTAAGTTGGCCCCCGCTATACGGACCCTCTTATTTAAACTTTTCATGACTCGATTCAGCTTTTTACGACTCAAATCTGTGAGACGTGTCGGAGACGGAAGAACAATCCCCATTCTCACGGAAGCTCCATTCCCTCTAGATTCAGATTTTCGCTCACATCTTAATTGATCAGCCCGAGGTCGGCGTTAAGGACGCGTCGTATCCGCTCCGATCGTTCGGATATTCACACTCAAGACGTCTCTCGAGCTGCATCGTCCACACACACACACACACACACACACACACACACACACACACACACACACACTCATTATTTCACTTTCATACCGATCATATGGCATATGAACTACACTTAGAATACAAACCACCACGGAGCCGCTGCATAATTTATAAATCTGAAATATGCACACACTGCTGTATGAAATATGTACACTGCTGCCGACGCGATATCCATTGAACACGTATATACACGCGTTAAGTAACATTTAATATTTATTCCAGCAGCCTTTGCACTGTTGTCTTACTGTGTAAATGTCATTGCTATTATATATATATTTATATATATATATATATATATTTATATCCGAGGAGGACGGTCGATAGAGGCAGAGGAGGTTGCTTCTCCTCTGTTTTTGAGAGGCAAAGGGGAGATAAAAAAAGAAGCAAATCTCAGTATCATTTATAAAATATTTTTCTCTCTTCTTTGGAAAGACACAATTAGCTCCTGCTGTCCTCCCTAAATATATCAATTAAAGTTTTTTTTTGTGCTCATCGGTTCCAGGACGTCCTCCCGTTGGGGTCGTTATCAATTCACGAAAATTCACAAGCCAAAAAAAGACTGAATCGTCATCAGATGGCAGCCGGTAGATGGACCTGTACTACAGCGCCTCATCTAGTCATGACATCATTCACACACTGATGGGAGGAGCCACCAACTACCATTCACACACTGATGGGAGGAGCCACTAACTACCATTCACACACTGATGGGAGGAGCCACTAACTACCATTCACACACTGATGGGAGGAGCCACTAACTACCATTCACACACTGATGGGAGGAGCCACTAACTACCATTCACACACTGATGGGAGGAGCCACTAACTAACATTCACACACTGATGGGAGGAGCCACCAACTACCATTCACACACTGATGGGAGGAGCCACTAACTACCATTCACACACTGATGGGAGGAGCCACTAACTACCATTCACACACTGATGGGAGGAGCCACTAACTACCATTCACACACTGATGGGAGGAGCCACTAACTAACATTCACACACTGATGGGAGGAGCCACTAACTAACATTCACACACTGATGGGAGGAGCCACTTTGGGGTTAAGCGTCTCGCCCGAGGACACATCGACGTGGTGCTAGAACCGGGGATCGAACCGCCGGTCCTCTGATTGAAGGACCACCCCCGGCTCACCATGCAGGATCTGTTCAAAAATATAAACTTTATGGAAACTTATCTTGTGTCCTTTGCCAGTTGCCAGATGGTCAGATTTACATAAATGTCGAATAATATCCTTTGCACAAAAATAAAAAAATAAAATAAAAATGAAACGACGTCTTTAGGATTACAACAGCTGTCTTTTCCATTAGTCCTGTGGAGCTTGGAACATATGTGTGTGCCATTTCAATATTTACATAACTCGAATAATGTCTATAATATAATATAATCGTTCTAAATTATTACATATTCAAATTCAAAATGTTGATTTTTTTAATGTAATTAATTACATTTATATTTGCCAGAAGTTGTACTACATGAATTACATAAAGCTCTGAAAAACAGACATTTTTCATGCATTTTTCATCTGCATTTTTTTTTAAACAAAAAAAGAAAATATGCTTCATAATGAAGTGAGAATAAGTGCAACAAAAGGCGGCGGCCACAGCCCCGAGGCTACGGCTCTAAATATCTTCCCACAGTTCGGAGGAGAGATTTATATGGTAATTAGATCTTTTTTTTTCTGGCTGGTTTCACATTTGTTTTTTTTTTGTTTTTTTTTAGAGGCTGCGGCAGAGAAATACGAGTCTCGTCTAATACGGTTTCATTCCCATCAACTTCGGCCGGATTGACGGAGACCGCCGGCCTCCAGAGCTCAAGAAACTGCCCTCCTGGTTCTGGACTGCTGAGCCCAGTACAGCCCGACACACCGTGGGGATAGAGACCTCACATGATGGAGGGGAAAGAGTGTTTTTTATATATATGGACAATACCTACATCCATATACAGTATATATACACAATACACACACACACACACACACACACACACACACTCTGATTCCACTCGAAAGTCTTGCCGTGTGACTGTAAAACCTGCAGCCTGTAAAAACACATTGTTCAATATTTAAGCACAATGCATCCATCTTGGTTTAAGACCAGATGGGTGCATAGAAGGTAACTTTTAGAGATTGTTTACTAACTACCCATCTACTATATGATGGTGTGAATCACTGTAATAAAATATACAATTATGCACGCATTGCCTTTTTTAGTTAACATTCACAATGTTTTATCAAACTTATTCATACATCCATGCATTGTCCAATGATCACTCTGTGTTTATATCAATAATCATTGCCACGGCTTATACTGAGGCTCTACCTCCAGATTTTCTTATTTTTTAAAGAATATGCAAGTGTTTACCTGTAAATGAGAACCTCGTCATCGGAGCAGTTGTACTGGAGCTGGTACATCTTCACCTTGGGGGAGGATTTGCTCACGGTCCACTTGACCAGGGCCGAAACCGCCGTCACTTCGGAGGCGGTCACGATCCTCTCCGGTTGGCTCTTGGGAGCGCCTTTGCTGATCCTGGTGGTCCCTGTGATGTCGGAGAGGCGTGACTTCGGCGGCGCCGGCTGCTGCCCGGTGCCGTTGCTGAGGTGGGGCAGCTGAACGATGGACACCTCCACGGAGGCGGTGGACTCCCCGGCCACGTTGGCGGCAATGCAGGTGAAGGTGCCGTAGTCCTTGGAGGTGGTGATGGTGATGCACAGGGATCCGTTTCGGTACACCGTGGTCCGGGAGGAGTTGCCGAGCAGCTGATCCTCGGGGGAGATCCAGTGGATGGTAGGCAAAGGGTCTCCAGTCGCTTCGCACCTGAGGCCCGCCGTCTGGCCCTCCAAGACCAGCATCCTGTGGGTGTGCTGAGTGATGAGAGGCGGCTGACACAAAAACTCCTCCTCGTTCACGTTCCAAAAGTAACGACCCTTCAGAGCCGACGGGGAGGCGCACGTCTCCAGGTCGTCGTCTCGCTCGAGCCTCCTCAGCCACAGCATCTCGCAATTGCAGTGCAACGGGTTGCCGCCTAGACTCAGGGACAGTTGGGGTGCATAGGGCGTGGTCAGCATCATGGAGTCCTGGGCGCGTGCAAAGATGGGGTCCGGGGGTAGCTTCTGCAAGCGGTTGGAGGTCAGGTCCAATCTCGCCAGCCTATCCAGGTCAACGAAGGTGCCCTCTGGAATAAAGTCCAACAGGTTGTGGTCCAGACTGAGCTGGTGCAAATTAACCATCTGGCGGACAGAGTGCCAGGGCAGAGACATCAGGTTGTTGTAGGAGAGGTCCACGTCCTCCAAGGAAGGTGCCAAGTCCTCGAAGGCCCTGTCGTGGATGCGTCCGAGTTGGTTGTTGTTGACGATGAGGTGCTGCAGGTTGACCAAGCCCCGCAGGTCGTCGGGGCCGAGCTCGATCAGGCGGTTGTTGTCCATGTGAAGCGAGCGCAGCGTTTCCAAGTCGCCGAAAGAGAAGGGCTGAATGTAGCTGATGGTGTTCCTGGAGAGGGTCAGGTCCACCAGGTCCGTCATGTTGGCGAAGTCCTGCTGCGTAATGCGGAGGATGTAATTGCCTCCCAGTCGGAGCTCCACCGTGCTGCGGTCAATGTCCACGGGCACGAAAAGAAGGCCTTTGGATGGACACAGTGTGCCGAGGGATTCGGACAGATTCTGGCAGACGCAGTACTTGGGACATGCGTAGGTGGTCATCACCGTGGTCCCCAGGACCAGCAGGCAGTAGATGATGCGGTCCATGGTCGAGTCATGCACGGGAACCTGTGTGAGGAAACAGAAAAATGAAAATGGGTGAGTAACAAAGTAGCATTATGGTAACAACAGGGCCCCACTGACAGATCCATAGAGACCGGCACACAAAAAGGCTCACCACAGGATATATAAAGCCTTAAGATGGTTCCATTTCCATCAAAAAAACAATATCTATTCTACCGTCAATGGCAGACATTTCATTGTTTGTCTTGTACAGTTATATCGCCACTCGGGGGACCTTGAAACAGCCAGATCCTCGTCTCTGGGCAGACGGATCAATCAGGTGTTGATAATTCTGCAATCACAATGTAGCCCCGTAATCATGGAATACGGTGCGGCGAGGGGGGGGTGGATTGAGGTCATTAGCGGTATTTTTATGGAACAGTCATAAATTAACATATCTCAGTAGTCAAATTAAATAGGACAATTCCAGCCTACTACACTTGATGCCTCCCTCGTTATCTCACTTTCACTGCAGCGACAACAACACACCTGCAGTTTTATTGTGCCTTTTAAAAAAAACCATACCATAATCAGTGTAATAACAGTGTAATAACTCAGATTTAAACATTTTCACGCAGGGACCGTCATTCAATATTATTATTCGGGACAAAGATGCACATTTTCAGCATGAAAAAATATAAATTAAAAAAACAGCACGCTTTCCAACTGAGATTATCCTCTTTTTTTTTTCTTCTTCTCCTTCTTCTCACACCCACACATGAATGCACACGCATCCGCATCCGCACAGTGCACACACACACTCTCTCTCAGATGGCTGCACACACTCACACACACACACACACACACACTCGAATGTCCAGAGACCCGAGTGCACGCCAACACAAAACCATCTTTTCTGAAAAGCATCACCTGCCGGGCGCGAGAGAGGAGCTAATGGTCGCCATGTTCCGTGTGTGACAGCCGGAGGGACGGATTGAAGAAAAGTTTAACGAGTTGAATGGAGCTCTGTGTTTGTGTGTGTGTGTGTGTATTTTGGGACAAGGATCTATAGAGTTTTTTAAAAAAACAACAAGAAGCATCGTGCAAAAATAAATAATGTTGTACTGAGTAAACATCTTGTTTACCATGTGTAGAAAACCAAGAGGGGCTGCTGGAAGCTCCAGGAAAAAAACATCACAGTTTAATATCACCCATCCATGATCATGTAATCTGCACTTGTGTTCATCTGGCCAAATGGGAACACTATGTCGCCCAGGAGAGCCCTGTTTGTATTTATTTATTACACACTTCAGCACAATCTTCCCCTTAAGCTAACCGAGTATTTTTGTCGCCTGAACTTAAATAATTGTTTTTTTTTCTGTGAAGAAGTGAGGTTTATTTTGAAGAGAATGCATGTATGCATTCTCTTCAAAATAAACCTCACTTCTTATTCTAAGATAAGATATCACACCAACCGGTGAGGATGAGGATATGTTAAATCTTGCAATAGTTCTATAAATAAAAAACATGGCTTCCGGCGCACCGTAACGGATGATCTACCAAAACTCTTCGTACGGAACAACAAATGCAAAAAAAAAACCCTCCCATCAACAGATGCTATTTCTTTAAATCTATATTAAGTGAAATGTAGCGAGACGGCACCGATTTCTGCCGTACCCAAGAACCCCCCCAAAGCGCCTGGAACGGTTACCACACTTCATGTGCTATATTGATTGGTTATTTTGCCCCCAAAAAACTTCCGCCTAGAATCACGACACATTGCAAATGACCCGCGACGTCCTTCAGAATGAGCTCTCGGGGCAACCGGGGAGCACAAACAGAAGCGTTCCATCACAGGGAGCGGCGGTCGCGCCGAGGAGCGGCGTTTGGTAAATCATCCGGTCAAAGTCAAGGGCGCTCGGCAGGAGGATGGATGGGTGCGGAGGTCAGGGGAGTTTAGCGCGTCGAGATCTCTCCTGTCAAGTGGAGCGTGGCGGCCGCGCAGGTGGCTCCGTCCCCCCCGCGACGAGCACGGCCTGGACGGCGGTGATCAGCAAAGGACCTCGACGGGAACACTCGTCACGGCTCCGTGACAGATGCCCGCTGGACCTCGGGGCCGACCTTTCACGCCCAGTCTGGCTTATCTCAAACACAGGCGGGCCCGACGCGGTCGCATACAGATAAAGACTCGAAGTTAAAAATATGGGTCTCAAGACAATTTCTATGAAACTTCCATAACGTGTGCGAAAGATTTAGGTTTGTATTGAATTTCCTCAACATTCGAGAGCTGAACAACTTCCCTTCAGCGCGAACTCCAGAGAGTTTGGAGTTTGCACGGGCAGCAGCCGACTTTGAAAGGCAAAAAAGAGATGAAGAGGAAGTGAGATATACAGAAACCGCAGTGTGTGTGTCTCCTGACGGCACGCTGCAGCAGTAAATGCAGAATTCATTAAAAAAATGCGAACATCACAGCGCTGGATCCCAGCGCACCTCCACCACCGGCTGGTTGAACCGTTACCATCAATATGGGCAGTAAAAACTACAGCTCAAAACCTTGTGCAAGGGGAGTTGCAAAAGATATGCCTTTCTGTCTCTCCCGCTATCGTATCAGAACAGAAGACTTTGCATCGGTATCAAAGTCTGCATTGCGATAACTGTGTACTGAAACGAGGAATTCCATTCAAAGTCGGAAGATGTCTGAAGTATTCAGTTTGTTTATTGTATCTGCGTCTTCGATGCTTCATACAAAGTTCATCTCGGCGCTCGTCTTTGCAAAAAACATCGACCATGAAAGCGAGACCTTCGCTCTCATTTGACCTCTCGGAAAACCGACGGGGGTGTCGCGGGTCGCTGGAGTGCGTCTGCAAGGTGAGCTGAGCTAAAGCACAGGAAGTCAGCAAGGAATACATTTTCAGTTACTCATAAAAGTGTCCTATTGAGTAAAATGTACGTTTCCACATTCAGTCTCTTTCACCCCAAACGCGTCTGAATGTATACCTTTTTTTTTTTGATAAGCCAATTTCTTTTCTCTTCCTCCCCCCCCCCCACATTTTATAAATCCTGCGTCGTTCACACTCATGTGTGTTAGCTCATACAGCAGCCGCGAGTAGGCACAGGGGGTGGTGGGAGGATGTATTTATGCACCCTCGATAAAACCCGAAAGAGTATCGAAGCTCCGACATCTAAAAAAGGCACCGCGGAGTTGTTTGTTCATTTATAGCGAACGTTCATCCTAAAAACCCAAAGGGAGACCAAATCCCCGCAGGCTTTTCTGGCTCCCTCGCATCACCGACGAGGCCAACGCGTGCTCAGGTGGTACACGTTGCCGTTCCACATCCTCTTCAATCCGCTAATGAGAAGTGATGATTCAGACATTGTTTGAAAATGAGCCTCTGTGTCCTTACATTGCTAGAACAAGAATGCCGCTCATTAGCACACAGCTGGCGGTGCGAGGCCTCCTGTTCACAGACAGCATGGTCTTCCTCTTCCTCTGACTCTCAGGTTGGTAGTCGGCGTCTACGTTGTCTTGTAGGGTTATGGTTATATATAAATATATTATACATAGTATGTATGTGTATGTAGTTTCATCAAAAACATACTTGATGTTGTTTTTATATGCAAATTGTGTAAAGCTGCATTTACAAATTGCTCGTCACGCGTGAACTTTCCTGCACTTGGGAGTTATCTCTAGCCAATCAAATGTCTTCTTCCTTTTTCAGCCAATCAGGTGAGAATAAAACACCGTGCACAGGGTGGGAACCGGGAACCGTGGAACGAGGCTAGCTAGCTTTGGCGTAGCGGTCCCAAACATCTGACTTGTAGCCCAACTCAGGCGATCAAATGTGGGTCGACACGTCTGTAAAGACCCCCAAAAGAATCCACAGATGAGGAACACTTCGCCTGGATTGGAGGCTCCACCCACCATGTTGTCCTGCGCCTTAAACAGCTAAGCTAATGATAGCATTAGCCAAACGTTCGTCACACACAAAGCAATGAAAGTAAACTTCTAATACCCTCCGTTAAGCTGTTGGGTACTTTGAAAAGAACATTTTTGTCCGTTGATAATATAAATGCTTATATAATGTTATAATGTTAAGGTTACTCAAGTTCAGAATAACACATAGAAGGTGAAATTTGTGTCTGGGAATGTCTGCTTCTCGAGAATAGATACGCGCCTTGTATCACAACACCCACACGTCATGTTCTTTAACTAGTCTCATCAAGAAAGTGGCTTGGCCTTGCAGGGCTCAGTCCTGTGAGATGGAATTATCCCCCTCCTTGATAGTTCAGCGCCAGTCAGAAGTTCTGATGATGCATACGAACCTGTGACCAAATCTGTGTATGTAAAGGCCGGACTTCCTGGTTAGAGAGAGAGAGTTGTTGTGACTCCCCTGGCATTGCAATCTCAGCGCTTTTACTTTACTTGTGATCAGAGAATAAATCTAGCAGAACGAGAGAAGCAGTTGGCTGAATTCTGCCAAAGACCAGGCAGACAATTTTGTACCACGTCCCTAAATGTGACACGATCGTGCGCGGACTGTAGCCAGATCTGGTGACGGTTGCTTCGCAGAGCCGGGAGACCGCAGACCAATTTGTTCCGTCTGCCAACCTGCCTGAAAGTTCAAGAGGGTTTTCAAAGAGTCTGCGAGACACTTTTTATTGACTTTACTTTCGTACGTTCTTTCGCCCGTATTCTTGCTGCAACGAGGCTTTGCAGCGGGTGGGGGGGAGGGGGGGGGTTCAGCTCAGATGTGACAGTCAGACTTATCGTGTCGGTGGGATTTGGGGCGTAAGTCTGCGTGTTTGAACCGTTTGTCGGCGGCGGAGCGGCTCGAGAAGCAGGATCAGGGTGCCCTGATATTTAATCTAAGACGCGGCGGACTAGCTCCTATTAGCATTCTGCCGCTGTTGGCTTTTTTTTGTGAACAAAATCTGCCTCCCGTCTTCAAGAGGGGTTTGCCGAGTTACAATGAGCTTGCACTTTAGCGGACGGATGCAGAGTGCGGAGCTTAATGGAGAGGCGGTTAGGAGAGGAGCAGCGGTTCAGGGGGCTGCAGGCCCGAGGTTTAGAGACGGGGAAAGGAACGACAGGTCTGATGGGTTTGCAGAACCCCGTCTGGGCTGCGAGGGTAAAACTGCTGAGCCAAACGTGTTTTAAAAAGGGGGAAGTTCTCCCCGCAAAAAATCTAAACCTATACCTCACGTTAAGAAAAACGTATCAATGTCTCTTTCCAAACATCCTGACGCGGTCGCTCGAGATAATCCACAGACCGCCTGCCGTCTGGAGCCGTTTCAGCCGTCAGTCAATGGCGCGTTTGGTAAAAAGTGCAAGTCACCGCAACCGCGAGGGCCTTGAGCATGCGGCCAACACAAAATATTAATCCAGTTGGTGCAGCAGTATGCAAGACACACACACACTCACACACACGCGCACATATTCTTATTATCTCCTGGCAGAGATAAAAAAAAAACATGGTTATACATATTTTGTACACACTACTACTTCTACTAATAACAATAATACGATGAAGTCTGATTCTCTGTGATATTAGGCGACACCACATTGTGATGCACATGAGCGACGACACAAAGCATCACCGCCGCATTAAGATGATTAATGAGACGAAATGATTGGATTTTTATAATAGCTTTTTTTTTCGAGAGAGAGAGCGTCATGTAAGGACGCCGAGCGTCTGCGTTTGCACACACAATTGGGTCAATCACAATGTGACACACACACACACACACACACACACACAGCCGCAAGCCCGCCGAGGCACGAGCACTGTACTCTGGAATGTGTCTCGGTCAGCCGCGGTGCCAGTTTGAGTTCTCCTCCGAACGGCTGCGAGTGTTTTTTTTGTAGTTACACCGATCGCATTTATCAAAAGTGACAGGGAGGCGTTTTCACAAGAGCCACTCGGGGGGAAAAGGGGGAGAGGGTAAGATACGCTTATTCAGCTAGCTAACGGAAAAAACACGGGCAGTCCTTCCACGCCGCCGTCGCCGCCGCCGCCGCCGCTCCCCGGTTAACGGTTCAGTCGGCTCTCTCTCTCGGGTCTCGACCCTGCTTCCGGGGAGGCCTCCGTTCAAACGATTAATAATAATAAGTGACATCCCAAAAATTGCATTTTTTTTCTCCTATTGTCTGGCTAATTAACATTATGCTTAGCGCTCGCTCCGATTCCTCCTCGGCGTGACAGCGACACTTTGCCCCCCGAGTGTCAGGACGGGGAAGTCTTAAGAGATTTTTCAACAAGTAAGAGAGAAGCTTTAAAAGCACACTCATTAGCATCAATAGAGGAATAGTTTTGTTTTGTTTCTCGAACTAAAGACTGTGGAGAAACATCGACATGGTAAAGATTATTCCAAGCCTGGATTCAAAACTAATGCTTTTGTTTTTTTGTAGCTGTGGACACGAGTCACCGAAGGCTGTGTGTGTGTGTGTGTGTGTGTGCGTACGTAAAGACGACACAAAACACACACACACACGACGCCTCCCGCCGCGGCCGTGCACATGCATACAAATGCATCGGCTTTTTATTTACAGACAGAATTCCGAGGTTTTTTCCCGGTATTAGTCGTCGGCTCCAAAACCAATGGTATTGAATACTGATAAAACAGGACAAAAGTACAAAACATATATATATATATTTTTTTTTTTTAAAGCAGCACTGTGCTCATATCTGAAATATGAAAAGGGGGGGTCTGTAATGCGTCAGCGGGCCCTCTTCACCTCCCTCTCTGCACCGTAGATCTCACACGGCCACAGATCACCGGCTTTCATGGTGCGGCCTCTCCGGGGACGACACTCAAGAGATAACAGGACCCGATGGAGAGGATTCTCCTCAAATGCCAGGGCAGCTGAGTGAAGGGCGACGCACACACACACACACACACACACACACACACACACACACCGCTCCGTCTCTCTCCGGTTGTGTCGCGTGTGAGGGTCAGCTGTGCAACATAAGATAGTTTCTGGAGAGGTGAACGAGTAAGACGTTGAAGTTTTTAAGGGGAAGCATCAGGGAGACGTTTTGCAAAGTTTGCTGGAAAACCTCCGTCTTCAAAAGGAAAAGATCATGACTTGGTTTCAAATGAAAACCCTTTCTTCTTCTTCTTCTTCTTCTCCTCCCGTGCATCTTGCAAAGAGCAACTTTATATTTTGTGCATTAAACGGGACGTTTAAGGCTTTACTTTGCCCTTCGCTGAGGGACTACACCAAAGGGCTCTCCCGATTAACGGCACATGGTGTCAGGATCTGTAGTGTTGTTTCGTGTTTCCCGTCTTATTTTGAAGTCCTTGTCTCTCGTGTCCTCTGTTTCTCTTCACTTCCTGTCCCTGTGATTGTCTGCCCTGTTCCTGATTGTTTCCTCCTGTGTCCAATCACCTGCACCAGCCCTCTGTATTTAAGTCCTGTTCATGTCATTCCCCTTTGTCGGTTCGTCTTGTCTAGATCGTGGAAGATCTTGTGTGCATGTTTTGTATCCTGGTTTTGGAATCCTGTTTTGGAATCCTGTTTAGCAATAAAAGTTGCTTTTCCATCGTTGACGGCGTTTGGGTCCTGTGTTCCAAGCTGCACATAACAGAACGAACCGACCAAGAATGGACCCAGCCTACAACCCCTTCGAAGGGACCCGCTTGGCCTATGGGGGCCCTCGTAGCCTCCAGAAAGGGAACTACAACCCCCATAGGGTCTCGGCACCAAACCCCTTCGAAGGGACCCGCTTGGCCTATGGGGGTCCTCGTAGCCTCCAGAAGGGGAACTACAACCCCCATAGGGTCTCGGCACCAGACCCCTTCAACGGGACCCGTTTGGCTTATGGGGGGCCTCGTAGCCCCAGGGGCAGAGGTCACCCAGGCCCAGCCCCGGAGTGGGGGGCGCAAACCTCCGGACCGCGTCGGTGGAGGGTTCCGGCTGCCGCCTCTGTGCCGCAGACTACTCCGGTTCCCGCAGTCGCCTCCGTGCTGCAGCCCTCGCCTGTTCGTGTTGCCGCCTCCGTGTTCCGGCCAACCCCAACTTCCTGGGACCTATTGGACTTCCGGCCGGCCCTTGCTTCCTTTGCCTTGTCCCAGGACGCTTTCCGGGACATGATGGAGTCCCTCCAGGCGTTAGACAGGGTCCTGCTTCGGCCGCAGTCCCCGCCGGTTCCTGCCGATGCTGTCCCGTCGTCGCCCCGGCCGACTCCAGCTCCCCGTGTCCCGTCGGCGCCCCGGCCGATCCCAGCTCCTCGTGTCCCGTCGGCGCCCCGGCCGACCCCGGCTCCTGCTGTCCCGTCGTCGCCCCGGCCGACTCCAGCTCCCCGTGTCCCGTCGGCGCCCCGGCCGATCCCAGCTCCTCGTGTTCCGTCGGCGCCTCAGCCGATCCCAGCTCCTCGTGTCCTGTCGGCGCCCCGGCCGACTCCAGCTCCCCGTGTCCTGTCGGCGTCCCGGCCGACCCCAGCTCCTCGTGTCCTGTCGGCGCCCCGGCCGACTCCAGCTCCCCGTGTCCTGTCGGCGCCCCGGCCGACCCCCGCTCCTCGTGTCCTGTCGGCTCCCCGGCCGATCCCAGCTCCTCGTGTCCCGTCGGCGCCCCGGCCGACCCCAGCTCCCTGTGTTCTGTCGGCGCCCCGGCCGACCCCAGCTCCTCGTGTTCCGTCGGCGCCCCGGCCGACCCCAGCTCCTCCTGTCCCGTCGGCGCCTCGGCCGATCCCAGCTCCTCGTGTCCTGTCGGCGCCCCGGCTGACCCCCGCTCCTCGTGTCCTGTCGGCGCCCCGGCTGACCCCCGCTCCTCGTGTCCTGTCGGCGCCCCAGCCGATCCCAGCTCCTCGTGTCCCGTCGGCGCCCCGGCCGACCCCAGCTCCCTGTGTCCCGTCGGCACCCCGGCCGACCCCAGCTCCTCGTGTCCCGTCGGCGACCCGGCCGACCCCAGCTCCTCGTGTCCCGTCGGCGCCCCGGCCGATCCCAGCTCCCCGTGTCCCGTCGGCGCCCCGGCCGATCCCAGCTCCCCGTGTCCCGTCGGCGCCCCGGCCGCCCCCGGTTCCCCGGGTCACGTCGCCGCCCCGGCAGACCCCGGTTCCCCGGGTCACGTCGCCGCCCCGGCCGACTCAGGCTCCCTGTGTTCGGTCGCCACCATGGCCGCTTCCGGCTTCTGTTCCTGGGGTTCCCCCGGAGCCCGTCTGTTCACCTGGTGGTCGCCCTTCTGCCCGTCCCCCGGAGCAGGTCTATCTGCCTGGTGGCAGTCCTTCAGCCCGTCCGCCTGGTGGTCGCCCTTCTGCCCGTTCCCCGGAGCAGGTCTATGTGCCTGGTGGCCATCCTCCTGCCCGTCCCCCGGAGCCCTTCCGTCCGCCTGGTGGCCGTCCTTCAGCCCGTCCCCCAGAGCCCTTCCGTCCGCCTGGTGGTCGCCCTTCTACCCATCCCCCGGAGCAGGTCAGTCCTCCTGGTGGTCGTCCTCCTGCCCGTCCTCCGGAGCAGGTCAGTCCTTCTGGTGGCCGTCCTCCTGCCCGTCCTCCGGAGCAGGTCAGTCCTCCTGGTGGTCGTCCTCCGGCCCGTCCCCCGGACTTCTTCTGCCAGGCTTTTGGTCCCGCCTCCGGCTCCCCTCCACCCACCCTGGGGGACTGTGTTGGGTCGTCTGGAATCCGCCCCTTGAGGGGGGGGTTATGTCAGGATCTGTAGTGTTGTTTCGTGTTTCCCGTCTTA